>NC_034593.1:98954689-98961908 GCF_900095145.1 Mus pahari | reverse complement strand
CAAAAAAAAAAAAAAAAAAAAAAAAAAAAAAAAAAAGAAAGAAAGAAAGAAAGAAAGAAAGAAAGAAAAAAATTAGTAAGTCCCTGAGTCATTTTTTTAACCACTGGCAAGTCCAAAAAGTCCCACTATACAAAATAAAATGTTGCACATGATTTCCATGAGCTTTTAAAGGCAATGAAACTTCTATTGCAAACACGTGAAATACTTTTAAGGTATATTTTTAAATACATCTCTATAGCAATATGTGCCAAATGACATTAAAAATAAAAACAAAACAAAAAGACATGGAAGCACACATCAAACGGCACATCTGTAGTGCTGAGCTGGATAGAACAGATAATTCAAGTTCTTCTCCAATGTATGCTTCAGTCATTGTTTACAGCAGTAACAAGCAAGTCACTGTTATAAACTTACACTTAAGAGCTGGAGACATGGCTCAGCGATTAAGAGCACTAAGGGCTCTTTCAGAGGACTCAGGTTCAAATGCCAGCACCTACATGTCAGCTAACAATCACCTATAACTCTGGTTTCACAGGATCTGATGACCCCTTCTGACCTCTACAGGCACTGCATTCATACGGTACACAGACATACATGCAGGTAAAACACACATATGAATAAAATAAAAATAAACCGATCTTTAAGATATAAAATAAATTTATACTTAATAAAAAACAAACTGAAATATACTCCGTAACCTATGAACAAATATTACACCTATCACCGTGGGTCAAAGCCCTGTTGAGCGGTGTCAGGGATTTACAGAGAGGATTTAATATAACTATTGTAAGAATCAGACTCACTATGGAAGTATTACACAGCCGCACAGCAATTTAAGCACATGCTTTTATTAAAGAGGAGAATAAAATGTATTGAATCTGTAATAACTCTATTGTGTGGTTCTAAAGAGCCTATTTTAATGAAGCTTCCATGTGGCAAATAAGTTTTGAGAGTTGACCTTTTAGTCTATTGTTAATATAATTTGAAAGCCTTTTATAATTCTGGGTAAATCAGACATCTTAGAGTGCAGAGTCTACAAATTTATCATTTCTGTGTTGAAGATGAGACATGATGGCCAGGAAAGGCTAAATAACTTCCCCAACCTGAAGGACTTAGATCTTGGGCAGATGAATAGGTGTTCATACAGAGAAATTAATGTATAATTTCCTCTAAATACTATTAAATATTGCATGCACATTTTACTATATTTGCATGTAAACATACAATTAGTAGTATGTTTACACAGAAATCTATAGAAAATTCATTGCCATACATGTGTAAAAATAATCTTTTAACATTCAAACCATCACAAAAATCGTAACGAGCCATGGTTTGGTTTGATCCCCAAGTGAGACTTCAAAATGAGACAAAAAGTTCAAAGAAACAGAATCAAGGTTGTAGAGATAGAAGTCAGAAACATAAGGATTTACTATGTAACAAAGGGACATCTTTTTAAAGCCAGTGAGAGAGGGAAAGTGACAGTGATGCTGGTTTTCCAAAGTGAGGTGATGTAAAGGAAGTCACTTGAAAAGACTGGCTGGGACGACCCAGTGGAGATCAGTGGTCGTCTCTCATGCCTGGTCTTAACTCAGAGGTACAGAAGCTGCTGAGCTGCCTTTGGTCTCCAGCAAACAGGAAGCAGTTACACTTTCTTCCTAGAACGTGGTGTGTGAAAACTTCCAGAGCCATGGCTCACTGAAACAGGAACACAGCCCAAAGCTTGACTGAATGGTGTCAGTATACAAAGTGTGATGACGCAGGCAGGTAGACAGGGTGGATTAAACCAAGGACTGTTACCCATGGCGGGGCATAAACAAAGCCTCACACCAACAAAACGAGCAACTAACAGGCAACACACTCTTCTCTGGTAACTCGTTCACAATGAATCCCACAGCACAAAACACCCTAGAGCTGCCAACCAGGTTGTCACAGGAGGGTGGCAAGCATACCCACTGCTGGCATCTTGTCTGGGAGAGCATTTGCTTGCTGTAGGGCTAGCAAGTCAGATCCTCCATTTGTATCTCCACATTATCCACTTCTCCATCAGAAAATTCTGTCCAACTAGTTTCCGTTCCCCAAGCTACTTCTTTTTGATAAAGAAGCCTCCCATGTACTCCTTGTAGTTGGCTAGAAAATTATTTTACTTTATCTTATTCATATATTTTATGCAATCCTGAGGATCAAACCTAGGCTCTGGGAATAGTGAGCAACCACTCTACCAACGAGAGACAGCCCCAGCTCTTGTGTAATTTGTTTGAAGAAATACTTTTTTAAAAATTAAAGCATATAGAAATAAAACCCAATTACAAATATTTCCCTTTCCTTCAGTCAAAGGGATCCCTCCTCCTACTGAATTTCCCAGTATGAAGCTTATGCCTCTTACAGTGATCAGCATTATTTCCCTTATTACTTGTGTATATGTGTGTACATGTATCTATATTGACATGGACCCATAGTCCAATATATCTATTTGTTCATATATTCACATATATGTATACATATACACAGAGAGCGTGTGTGTTCTTACCTCCCCTATATCTTGTAAGTTTGGGGAGAAGAGCCAAGGTCCTTATTTATACTTTACTATGCAACATCTGAAGTGTATGGTTTATAAAATAGGCAGATATGTGAGCAGCATGAAATCCTTATTAACTTTTTAATTAATATTGGATTTTGTACAGACACCATCATAAAACATTTTAATTAGATTCCACCTCTGGTACAATCCACCCTCACTATGGCCCTCAATAGTATGTGGAACAATGCTTCACTTATATTATTCTCCTCCATAAAACCCTTCAATACCTTCTGAATTCCACAAAGCTGGAGTCATATGCATGTCCCCTGTGGGCACTGCACTCTCACTCCTGGCTTGCAGATCTCCCTCAGTGTAGCTTCTCCCGTGGCCTCACCTTCCTACTCTGACACATTGGGTAAATTCATACACACCACTCATACATATCAATGTTGTAACCTCATTACACCCCTCCCTCAGACACTCTTCAAGGGTTAAAAAGATGAATCGATGGATAATGTACTCAGTGAACAAGCACCAAGTCCTACGTTCAAAGCCCTAGAACCCATGTAAAGCCAGGTATAGTAACACACATTTACAATTCAAGCTCTCCTATGACAAGAAAGGAGGCGAAGACAGAATGACCACTAGACTCTAACAATCTCACAGGCCAGGTAACCTATACAGAGCAGTGAACTGAGGCCTTGCTCAAACAAGGTAGCAGTGGATACTAATCCCATGACCTCCGAATGTGCATGTCAGCATGAAGACACACACAGGAGAGGGAGGGTGGAGAAAGGGAGGGAGGAAAAGAAGGGCCATGCAGAGGGGGAGAAACAGACAGAGACAGAGAAAACACACTTCTCAGTCCTTACCCAGAGCCTGCTGGGTACAGGGAGTCTGGGTAGGGGGTGCAGTTACTGTGACAATTTCCTCCTCTAAATTCTAAGAAGGCCCTGAATGACAAAAAGCTTGAAACCACCTACAAGAATGTTTGCCTAAAACGGTAAGTCCTAGCGCTATGCATGAGGCATGACCACAAAAATAGAATAATTCTAAAAGACACAGAAAAGATTACACTTCTCGGACATGGAACTTGTCATCCTTCAGGAAGCATAGCCTCTTTTCAGAAAAGCACCCAAGGAGACACCCGTAAGTAAAAATTATGACAGTAAGCCCCACAGCAGTTAAACAATTCATTTTTTAATTTTCCAAATATATAATTTCTATAGTGAAATCACCTACTCATTCTGGAATAATTTGAAGAAAAAAAGAGATCATAATATGGGTTTGGCTTTTAAAATTCACAAAGTCCTGTAAGCAGATAGCCAAAGATTAAGAATTAAAAATATTGCTGCAGCCCCGTACTACCATACTGCTTAAGAGAATAACCTTAACCTAACTGGTTATTTCTTGTCATCATTATTCTGTTTCAAGTCACCCTCCCATATGCCTTGCAAATATGACTTGTTTTGAAAAAAAAGTGTCAATGTTCATGGCACCCATGAATTAGCTGCTTAATCTATGTGAGTTCTTAAGTGAAAACGCTTCAGAAAGGAAGTGCTTGTTCATGCATCATCCGACTTCACTCCAGCCAGCAAACTGATCACCATGCAACCCTGCACACCACCTCAGGAGCGACCCATTTCAACCTCTATCCCAGAACGCATTTATTTATATATCTAAGGCCAAAATAAAAATCCCCCACCCAGCAGAAATAAATGTCTTGTTTTCTTGTTGTTTCAAAAAAAAATGTATCTTTTTTTATCTAGGGAGAAAGACAAGGGAACCTGAAGGCAAATTTTTGCCAAAGTTATGGCGCACACCTTTAATCCCAGCACTTGGGAGGCAGAGGCAGGCGGATTTCTGAGTTCGAGGCCAGCCTGGTCTACAGAGTGAGTTCCAGGACAGCCAGGGCTATACAGAGAAAACCTGTCTTGAAAAAACAAAACAAAACAAAAAACAAACAAAATAACTAACAGAAATGACCACACATTAATTAAGCACACCCTGACCTGTGTCTACTCCTATTCTCTAGAGCTTTACCTAGAGCTGCATCTCCACAAGTCCCCAGTAAAGTTACACTGTAGGGAATAATACATAACACTATCTTAAAGTTTGTTCCTGTAACACATATAAGAAGGAAATGTCCCAAACCTCAATACTAACATAATTTTTAAGACTATTAAGAAAAAGTGATGGAGTTTGGGAGGTGGCTGATGACAAACTGCTTGCCATACAAGCATAAGGACATCATTTTGGATCCCAGCACCCATTAAAAGTTGATCATGGTTGCAATGTCTAACCTTGGACCTGAGGAAGAGAGCAGAGACTAGAGGCTCTCTAGAGCTCACTGACCAGCCAGCCTATCAAAGGTTCAATGACAAACCTCATCTCAAAAACTATGATTGATGAAGAGATATAATATCAAGCCTGGCTTCCACATATCCCAACAAAAATATATACATACATAAACAAGCAAAAATTATATTGATATATTGATGACATTTTGATAGCTTTACTGAGGTGTGATTGATATTCAACAAGCGACAACATTAAAGTATATATCTGATGAATTTACTCAGGCACATACATCTGGGAAACTATCAAAAACAAGGTGGTGAAAATTTCCATCACTTCCAACTAACACTAACAATCATCTACGCCACCTTGTCCTGTCCTCCTTCCATCCTCCCATGTCTCTAGCAGGTACCGATCCCCCTCCCTTGTTATTATAGGCACTTGGACTTTCTAAATAATATTTATATTTTATTTTTATATTGCATTGTTATATTTTATGTAAGCAGACTAATATTTATATTTGTCTGTAGACTCATGTAGCACAGTTCTCTTTTCAGGAGTTGATTGTTTTGTCTTGGAATTGTTTAACCCAATTCACAGCCAGTAACCATTCCCAGGATGGAGGAAGGCTGACCTGAGCCTCTCCAGCACTTCTCATGACATGCATATGTATAGCATTTAGATTGAACCCCTTGGTATATTAAACTCCTCAAATATATATTTGAACTGCTCACCCCCTAAGTTGGTAGTTACACTATGTAATACTAATTCATGAATAGAATTAGTGGCTACATAAATCAGAAGCAAGGGAACACATGCAACCCCCACCCCAACCATACACCAGATAAGGACATAGAAAAGGAGTGCTATGGATGTATGCATCAGAAAGCAGATCTTAGCATGATACTATCTGCCTGCAAATTTATCTCAGACTTGGCCTCCTAAAAAAGGAGATAAACATTTGCACACTGAGATTCCACCTCACCCCAGCCAGAATGACTAAGGTCAAAAACTCAGGTGACAGCAGATGCGGGCAAGGACGTGAAGAAAGAGGAACACTCCTCCATTCTTGGTGGGATTACAAGCTGGTACAACCACTCTAGAAATCAGTTTGGCAGTTCCTCAGAAAACTGGACACAGTACTACCAGAAGATCCAGCAATACCACTCCTAGGCATATACCCAGAAGATGTTCCAACTTGTAATAAGGACACATGCTTAACTATGTTCATAGCAGCCTTATTTATAACAGCCAGAAGCTGGAAAGAACCCAGATGTCCCTCAACTGATGAATGGATACAGGAAATATGGTACATTTACACACTGGAGTACTAAGCAGCTATTAAAAACAATGAATTTATGAAATTCTTACACAAATGGATGGATCTGGAGGATATCATCCTAAGTGAGGTAATATCCATGGAAGGAGTTACAAAGTTCAGAGCAGAGACTGAAGAAATGATCATCCAGAGACTGTCCCACCTGGGGATCTATCTCATAAACAACCACCAAACCCAGACACTATTGCAGATGCCAACAAGAGCTTGCTGACAGGAGCCTGACAGCTCTCTCCTGAGAGGCTGTGCCAGTGCCTGATAAATACAGAAGTGGGTGTTCACAGTCATCCATTGGATGGAGCACAGGGTCCCCAATGAAGGAGCTAGAAAAAGTACCCAGGAGCTGATGGGGTTTGCAGTCTCACAGGAGGAATAACAATATGAACTAACCAGTACCCCCAGAGCTCCCTGGGACTAAACCACCAATCAAGAAAGCACATGGTGGAACTCACGGCTCTAGCTGCACATGTAGCAGAGGATGGCCTAATCGGTCATCAATGGGAGGAGAGGCCCTTGGTCCTGTGAAGGCTCTATTCCCCAGTATAGGGGAATGCCAGGGCCAGAAAGTGGGAGTGGGTGGGTTTGGAAGCAGGGGGAGGGGATAGGGGATTTTCAGAGGGGAAACTGGGAAAAGGGATAACCCCTAAGCCATCAAGACTATGATACTGCATTAGGATAACACAGACAGACAGACAGATTACTGCTTGGAACTCCACTTTTCACATGAGCCCTTTTAAAACAGTTTCCAGAACATTAGACTCTAGACTGTAAAGAATGGGTGTGGCCAAGGGAGCAACTTCTATTTTACACCCTATTCTCCCTCAACAAATTCCTATTAGTAAAAAGTCAAATTTGTCAACAACCATTGCCACTTTAAGACAAATTATCTTTAAACTCTAGTGTATAGGAGCTGGAGGGGTGGCTGAGCAGTAAGAGCAGTTGCTGCTGCTCTTGCAGAGGATCTGAGTGCAATGCCCATGTTATGCAACTGAAAACCACATGTAACTTCAGCTCCAGTAAATTGGCGTTCTCTCTCTCTCTCTCTCTCTCTCTCTCTCTCTCTCTCT
>NC_034593.1:98948293-98954551 GCF_900095145.1 Mus pahari | reverse complement strand
AGAGAGAGAGAGAGAGAGAGAGAGAGAGAGAGAGAATAAAGATAAATAAAAATCAACCCACTCTAGAGCACTGTTATCGTAAATCTTCATGCCTAACCAATCAGATGCTTTAAGTCTCACCACATAAAGAGCTGGAATAACAGCCAATTTTACCTTCTAGTAAAATAATAACAAATACTTTGAATCATCCAAACTATAAGTGAAATCTGTTGCATCACAAAGGAAATATAATCTCCTAGTTACCATTCGTTTTTGCCATCTTCTGAGCATGTCATCACCCAAACTAAGTACAAGGCACACTAAGGAACTTCATGATCTACACAGCTACCTATAGAACTGCATGCTTTCTGATGGCAGCTATAAGTAGTACCTTCAAACCTATTTGGAAAGTTTATGGCAGGGCAGAAGGTCTATCCTATTTCTGTATAGAATCCATAGCACAAAAGCATCTAGGATCATAAGTTGCTTGACAATTCTTACCTTATTAAATATTAAATAATGCAGAGGAATATAAGAAAATTAAGAATAATTGAGGGTATTCTGAGAAATGGAACAAAAATCAGACAGTTACAGGTCAAAACCATTCCTAACTCTATACTCAGATGAAGTGTGTATGCATAGCCATCAGAAGATACAAACAGGATATGATATCGATCATAAAAGCAATGGCAGAAAGCAGACTGTACACACCTAAAATGAATACTATATTGTGATAAGACGTAATGTACAGAAGTGCCAAAACCTAACACAGGTGGAAAACCTTTTGTGTGATTCTATCAGTATGAAGTCTAAAGAATACAAAAAGAAATAAAAACTAATATTTAGTATTAAAAAAAACAGATAAACTCATAGCTCTTTAAATTTTGCTCACTAGAAATTCTGAATATAGGGGCTGAGGAGAGGGTTTAGTGGGTAAGAAAGCTCGCTACTCAAGCATGAGAACCCAAATTCACTCCACCAGTGCCCACATAAAAAGCTGGCCATGGTCATATGCATGCCTGTAACCTTTGTACTGAAGGAGAGGGCAGGGTTATGAGGATCACCAGCCTTCCTCCTGGGGTCAGGGAGAGACTCTGGCCAAAAGAATAAGGTAGAGCATGATAGAGCAAGGAACCCAACATCCACATATGCACAGCTTACACAAACACATATGCACACGCACACACATGCACATGCACACACAATTCTGAATACCAGTGTCCTCAGAATCACTTCACACTGGCGAGTTCACCATCAAGTGTGAAGATTAAGCAGGGATGAATTCTGAAGCTCACCTACCCATTTCCTGTAACTGCTGTAAAACCGAACTGAAACTTAAAAACTGACTCTTTCGACTTAAGAAAAGGATAAATAAAGCAGTCTGTGCATAAATAAAGTAACATTCCTATAACCACAAGTAAGAATAGTTCCATTTTATCACAGAAACTTAGCATCCAACTGTGACCAGATCAAAAATACAAGAGCACTACCTCTGAGCTCAGGCTGCCTTGTGTCAACAGGGAATATAGGACATTTTTGACAAGAAGCAGTTCCTTCATCTAATCCTAGAAGTTTAGATTTACTCAAGGAAAGATTCAGAAGGGTTGTCTACTCAGAACTCTAAGGATGCTATGGCTCCATCCTTAAGACACTAACATCCTTTAGTACTAGAAAGTGTAAAGTCTTCATCTCCTATCAGCCAGGCATGGCAAAATGCACCTGTGATGCCAGAATGTGTTAGTGGAGACAGGAGTTCAAGATGATCCTTGGCTACAAAACCAGTTCAAAGCCAGCCTGGACTACATGCGACCCTGTTTCAAATCAAACCAAAAACCATGTATTCTTTTAAATGTCTTCATGGAAATACTGGAAAATGTTAGTTTTTTTTTCCCTCAACTTCATCTTTAAAACAAGGAACAAACACAGCCCTTCTTAGCTTAAAATTTTAAGTTTTTCACTGCCTGGAAGTAATCCTGAGCTGTGTGGCTATGCACCAAAATCCTCCGAGCAGAATGAAATTTTCTTCTCTCCATGACAGCTCACACCAAACTGAGTAGATTCTGTCCAGAACCTTCACATGTGCAATGATTTTTTTGTCTTTCATCTAAGTTGAAGTGTAATAACAATTACCTATGAATTTCCTGTTTCAGGCAAAGATGTACCCAATGACTGCTAGAGAAAATTAACTTCTATCCAACCAAAGACAGATAGTTCTGTTAAAAAAAAAAAAAAAAAAAAAAAAACTGTAGCTATTTTCCACATCAAGAAACTCTAAAGAGAAATCTAAAGTGTCAAAGATAGGATGAAAACTTAACCACTCAAATTTTAACCACATGCTTTATTTTGAAATTCTTTTAACCATCACATTCAGAAATTTTCAAAATGCTTGCTCTTTGGGGAAGCTTGTAAGCCAGTGAGCTCTGATGGAGAGAAAGAGATGGTGACTAGCACGTGGTTGGTATCAAAGAAAAGGAGGAAGGAGCAAGAGGAAAGGAAGGCTCTGACTGGGATGCAGGGGAGCAGAAATCCTATCATTTTCCTTCATAAAATATCCTTCCCTCTCACAGATAAGCTGACTGATGAAATATGAATCTGCTCAGCCAGCATCTGTATCGTATCAGTTACCTTTCCCCGTGGAACCTGGTTGGGATTCTATCTCGAGATCTTCCTTTTCATTCTAGTTTCCTGTAATTGTCCAAACCAAAGTAGGAACTTCTAATTATTCATGTGTGTTAAAAGTGAACTTGATGGTAAGACAGCTATTGCTGAAGTTACCGCATACTTGGGTTATAGAACATGGAGAAATCAAACTGGTGCTCACTCAAAAACGTCATCTCTTCTTGACAGTTTTGACAATTACGGAAGGTGCTCTGCATTCTAATTAAGGAGAAAAATAATCATCAATATCATCTACCTGTGAACCCCTGTAAGCTACAATAATGGCTGGTCTGATAAGATACATCCTCTAATGCAATGGTGGCGCAAATATTATAAAAGTCATCAACCACTTCTTCACTGGCTCTAAAGCCAACTCTGTGAGATCAGACCCATACCTTGGACTGTTAACAGGACCAAGAACCTGTGGCTAAATAGGCCATAGGCTTATTTAGGTATTCGGTACGATGGGGAACCTAATACCACAACTCGGTTTAATGGACATAATATTGAACTCCTAATGGCTTACTGTTATACTCACAGATTAATGCATGTCTCAATCTTCATCAGAACAGCTTCTACCTGCAATACATGGTGATTAACACAGAATCTCACAACTGGTCAATGTGTAAATAATTGGAGACGGTAGAATATTCAGCCCCAAATGGAACATCTATATCACACCCCTGCTCCAGGGATCACGTTGGGAAAGAGAGCAGAGAGAGTATAAGAGCCAGAGTTGGTGGATGACTGCTTCAGACAAGGTGGGACAGCTGACAAACGAGTTGACAGCCAGGATGACAGCCTAACAAAGAACTCTGCAAGCTCAACCTAGACCAAATCCCAGCGTGGAAAGAGAAGGTGGGCACAGAGTCCCACCCTAGCAGAGAACTACTGGTAATTGACAACTGCTTGTGGATGGAGAGTGAGTTTTCCTTAACAGTGGAGCCCCTCGTAAGGCAAGCAAGCTCCAGTGCAAAGCCACACGGCCAGCACGCTGGGCAGCACAACTTGGACTTTATAAGCTTCAAGAGAGAAAAAGAAGACCCAACATGGGGTAAGTAGAGAAGGAAGGTAAATCTGGGAAGATATGGGGTATGGATGAATATGATCAAAGCACATTGTGCAAAATTCTCAAGGAATATAATATTAAATTGAGTAGCTAAATCTGAACATAACATGAATAACCAACCATTTTAGTTCATTTATTTATTCACTTAACATCCCAATATCAGCCCCTCTCTTCCCACACCACACTCTCACAGCTCCTCCTCCCTCCCCCCCCTTCTTCCCTGAAAAGGAGCTCCCCCTCCCAGTATCATCCCTCTCCTGGCACATCAATCACTGCCAGACTCCCAGTGGAGGGATGAGGACAGCAACCCACCCACAAAACCTTCCACCTAAAATGTGTCCTGTTTACAAGATACGCAGGGACAAACAAGGACTGGCCCAACCCAAGAGCAAGACCCATTCTTTGATACTGTTAATGATGCTCTGTTAGGCTTGCAGACAGGATACTAATATAACTGTCCTCTGGGAGGTTTCACCCAACAGCTTCTGGAAACAGATTCAGAGATCCACAGTCAAACAACCATTAGATGGAACTCTGGGAGTCCTGAAGAAGAGTCGGGGGAAACATTGAGGGACCCAAAGAATCAACTAATCTGGACCTTTGGGGCTCCCAGAGACTGAACCACCAACCAAAGACAGTGCATGGGCTAGACCTATGCCTCCTCTCCTTATGTAACAGAACTGCAGCTTGCTCTTCATGTAGGTCCCCCAACAACTGGAGTGGACACTGTCCCTGAATTTGTTGCCAGCCTATGGATCTCATTCCCCAACTAATATTCTAATGACTCACAGCACTTTTAAATAGTATAGAGTGGGAAAACTGGAATTTAGCACAGAAAAAAAATCTATACTTAAATTTAAGTGACTCATGAATTAAGCTACAATAGGATTATAATGTGACTGAAAAGGCTAATCAGATTCTATGTTGGAATTTATAAACAAGAGACCCAAAAGCTAGTGTGTGTGTGTGTGTGTGTGTGTGTGTGTGTGTGTTCAAAACTCACTCATCTAGAGAAACAAATATGACAGCAGACACAAGTCACCACCCACCTCTGATTAGCCTGAGTTTGCAACTTGTTTTTAATTGATTCATGCATTTGCTTAATTGACTGTAAGGAAACCAGAGCTGGCTCTTGTGTCATGAATGAGTCAGAGCTCCTCTCCTGAAGTAGCTGCGGCGCAGTGGCAAGTTCTTGAACGTGACCTGAATTTCAAGTTGGAGAATTTGTGACACGGAGCCAAAGCAATCATCTAGCCAGGGCAATAAGAACATCCTGAGAGTGGGCATAGCTACACTTCCTCCCAAAGGCTAGGATATAGGAGTCTAGGTTTCCTCTTAAACAACAAAAACAATATTCCCGGGTGGCATTCCATTCATTCCCAGACTGAATTTGTGGTTCCATATAAGTCATTCCATATAAGGAAGCAACAACCAGTAAGGTGCCTCTTACTGCTTTCTCAATGCTGTCAGTCAGGTTCCAAAAGGTTGTGGGAAATGGGAGGGCCTGAGCAACTACCCCTGTGTCACACCTTCAAACCAGGTGGGTGAGGATGCCTACAAGGGTGGAGAGAATCCATATAAAACCACCTTCCTCCCCCAAAACCTCCTCATTCATGTCACTGCTCTGCTTTAACAAAGAATACACACATGACACACACACAAAAAAAAAAATCACAGTTTTTGGAGAAGTGGAAATAGATACCACAAGATACGTGACTATTTTCATAAGACATAGCACCACCAAGGTATTGCTTCTTACAGATGAAACCAGTGTGTGACTAAGTGGCCCTTCTAGGACAACTGTGATACACTCCAGTTCTCCCACAATGAGTGTGGCTAGAGACAGCAGCCATAAGATCAGCACAGGAGGCTTTCCTCAAACTAAGCTTCTTTCTCTGCCTGCCAACCACCAGTATGGCATTTCCTTCATACCGGGCTCTGCTTTCTTGGGGACAGGGACCATGAGAATCTTACACTGAATGCCACTGATATATTTTCTACCACCTGAGATAACCAGAAAGCATGCCACAAATTTATGTCAAATGCAAAATAAGCATAGAACACCCATCACCCACAGACAATTACTTCTTAGCCTTAGTCATTTACCTCCCAGGTATTCTGCTGAAAGAATGCCTAGCCATCCTGTCTAAATACCCTGGATCCAAGAGCCATTAGGTGAATCATTAGGTGCATCAAGACCTGCATAAGACTCTAAGACTCTAGATGAGGCTTATAGTCCCAATCATTATGTCAATATAATGTATCAACACTAACAGGTACAATTTATCAGCACCTTATTACTTACCAGTATAAGGTATCAACATGATATAGATAGATACAAGGCATAAAAAGCCCTCTTTTAAAAACCCCATTTAAAAATGGGGTACAGAGCTAAATAAAGAATTCTCAACTGAGGAATATCGAATGGCTGAGAAACACCTAAACAAAATGTTCAACATCCTTAGTGATCAGGGAAATGCAAATCAAAACAACCCTGAGATACCATCTCACACCAGTCAGAATGGCTAAGATTAAAAATTCAGGTGACAGCA
>NC_034593.1:98942247-98947358 GCF_900095145.1 Mus pahari | reverse complement strand
TATAGGGAACTTTCGGGATAGCATTTGTAATGTAAATAAAGAAAATAATTTAAAAAGAAAGCCCTCTTTTAAAGAAAGAGTGGGCTCCATTCAAAAATGTATAGTACTTAGAATTCAAGATACATTTTCCTAAAAAAATAAGGCTAATGTGCTTAAGTTCTTAGGTTAGCACCTTCCTTCTAAAAGAAGCTGAAATTAGGAAAATAAAATCTGGTACTTTCCTTTCAAACATCACAGAACCTACTGTCACATGGGGCACGTGACCATCTTCTTGACACACGCACATCTGGCAGGAAGCCAAGCCCTCCCCTTCACTGAGGAAGCCAAGGAGAAGGAACTAGGACGGTAACCAGGCTGGACCCCTCAACCATAAAAGGGTGGGTGGAGGGTCAGGAGGATGAAAATACACAAAGTGTGTCCAAAAGAAAAGATGGGGAGCGTGGCCAGAAATCTAGCTGGCCAAGCAGAGGGGAAAGAGCTGCCAAGTAAAACCAGGCAAGACAGAGGCAAAGGCCCTCGGGAATCCTGGCTCTGGGAGGGGCTCGCAGAACCAGAAGTTGCTGCAGGAATTCTCAAAGCAGAAAAGTCTGTTCCCAGCAGACACAGGAGAATAGATGGGGAGGTAAGAAGCAAACTGAAGCGCTGTGGAAGGAAGGGCAATCCCTGTCCTTGAAGGATAGCTTGTACCCTGGGGGTGTGACCTGGATATTAAAATATTCAAATGAGCCCTGTAAAGGAACTGGCTGTCCTTTGCCAGGTTTCTTGTTTGGGATAAGCCCACATTTGTATGCTATTATCTCAGGACACTGAACTCATAACACACTCAAATATTTCCACATCCCTAAGAGCTCTGTGGCTTTAATTACCTCCACAGCTGAAGCTACAAGCCATTTAATAAGTATTTATGGAACAACAACCAAAAAGAAAAAAAATGATAATGAGAAGTGGATGGTTTGTCCTTGTTGCAAAATGAGGTTTCTGTAGTATGACCTCAGCAAAACTGTGACCTCAAGTGTGCTAATGAGCTCACCAGGAAAAGAATATGGAGTGTGTGTGGCCACCCTTCGCTATCCTTAAAGTCGTTTAGTCCTATTCTGTGCATACGGTATGCTTCTCCACAAGTGCATTCATTTTCTAGAAGACTTTTCTCCCCAAGACTCCTCTTCCACCTTCTATAATTTAAGGCTCTAATGTCCTCCCTAGGAAGACACCACAAAAAAAAAAAAAAAAAAGTCCTCCAGCTCTAAGCCTCAAATGTTCAAACATTGATAACCCAGAGAATCTAGTAAATAGCATCCCTTTTTCTCTGTATGTACTTAGAACCAAATGTGTGTGTGTGTGTGTGTGTGTGTGAGAGAGAGAGAGAGAGAGAGAGAGAGAGAGAGAGAGAGAGAGAGACCAGACTGTGTCTTTTCTGAGGGGAGACAGAACCTNAAGAGAAGCCCAGGGGAGCCCACATCATACCTGCCCACAGAGAGAAATCATCTCTCTTCTGGACAAGAATGAACATAAACTAGGAATCTTATTCTACTGGAAGTCCTCATTATGAAAACAGAAAACCTGAGCATAGAGATGCTCCTTAACAGTCCCTCGGATTGCTTTTCTTACCCATGAAGGCCCCAGGCGATTGGTTGTATGGCTGTCTCCAAAAGATGAGAGATCAGTTTAATAAAAAACCCGTTCCCTCTAAGGATGGAAAGGACATTTCTAGCCTGACCACTGTCCTTTTGATAGCCTCTCCGGATCACTGGGGAAGAACTCTGGAAAGGACAGTGAACATAAATACCAAGATAAATACAGCCAATTGCAGCTGAGAGCTTACTAATTGCCTTGGTTTCTGAGTACAATTTCCCGAACGGTTTCAATGTGAAATGTCCTCCCACAAGACCTCGCGCTTGAGAGCTGTCCCTAGCTATTGGTGCTGTCTGAGGAGGCCATGTACCCTTTGGGGCTACGGTCAGGCTAGCAGAAGGGAGTCACTGGGGGATGACTTTAAGGCAGTTTACTTCTGGTTTGAGCCTCAAGTCGTCTGCTTTCTGACCTACCAAGATGTGACAAGCAGCCATTGCAAGCTCATGCCACCATGAGCTGACTACCTCTGCGGCCATGCCTTCTCTACCATGGATTGATATTCCCTTACACCATGAGTCAAAAATCTGTCTTCCCTCCTTAAAGCAGTTTTGATCAGTCAATCCAGGGAAGCAAGTGCCTCTGACCAGTAGAGAACAGGGCTGGTTAAATAAAATCCTCTGGAAAAGATAGTTCAGTTGATAGAACACCTGTCTCAGCAACACGGAGAACCAAGTTCCACGCCCAGCACTCAGAGTTCAATTTAAAATACTGGGGATGACAATAAGCACCTATAATCCCAGCATTAAGGCCATATAGGCAGAAGCATCCCTGGTCTTTCATAGCCAGCCAGCCTAACTAGCATCCATGTGAGGTACCTGATGAGGTCCAGGGCAGTGAAATACCCTGTCTCAAAGGAGGTGGGTGGCATGTCTGAGGATGACACCTAATGTTGTCTTTTGACACCCCCATACACACAAGGGTGCACACATACAACCTCACACATGCACATACACAAATACTTATATTTTTAAAAAAAATCCACTGACAGGTATTTGCTCAGTAATACATTTTAAGAACCAACTTAAATCTTATAAATTAGAAGTCCAAAACTAATTTGGGATTGCATCTAGATTCAAATGATAGCACCATTACAGATGTCTAAGTCTGAGTTTCCCCCGGCAGTAAAGACTGAAGCCAAAACTTGCACCAGGTAATTGCCATTGGGGAAACAGTTCTGAGAAAAGGGACTAAGGTACTAGAGCAGTGGTTCTCAACCTTCCTAACACTGCAGCCCTTTGCTAAAGTTCTTCACGGTGTGGTGACTGCCAACTATTATGTTATTTCATTGCTACTTCATAACTGTAATTTTTCTACTGTTATGAAGCATACTGTAAATATCTGATAGGCAAGATATCTGATATGCTATGCAACTGTTGTAGGAGTCGGTGCCCACAGATTGAGAACCACTGTAGTAGAGGCACAAAAATGGAGAGCCTGGGAGGCAGAAGCCGAAGGAGGCAATACAGAAGTGAGCATTACTGCTGGCATTTAGTGTTCAAGGCCACGCCCCCTCTCAGGAGTCCAATGAAGTATGTCGGTGAACTCCTGCCTCCAGGAGGAAAAGAAATGATTTCACTTGACTATTCCTGCCCCCCCTCCCCATCGGATAAAAGAACCCATCGCTCTGACATGACTCTTCCAAACTGCCCAGTTGGTCTTGCTTGTCTCGAAGCTTCCAACAAGGAACCATAGTGAGAGAAGCTCAGAGCAAGAAGAAGTGTGGGCAGGAGAAGTGGAGAATGAGAGGCCCCTGATAAGGTGCATTCCAACAGTGCCTGTGGAGTTCAGAGGAACCCACAAGGAACTGGCGGCTGTTGGGGCTGGAATAGGAGAGAGGCAGAGGGGATTTTCAAGTGATACTCAGGAGGAAGCCAGAACAAGTTCCAATGATACTGAAAGTCTCCATCCTCGTCTACAGTCACTCAGCTGGAGCGAGGGTTGGTGCCCAGGGAGAGGTGTAGGGCTTCTTGCCCTGTCATTTGTTTTCTTTTTGTTTTTGTTTCTTCGGTTTTCTTTCTTTTTTGTTTCTTTTCTTTTTAAATCTGTGATTGAGAAAGTAGAATTCTTTCAGAACACTGGACATTAATTCAGCTTAGTCTTAACTTTTATATCCCCCACTTTTAAAGAACCTAAGGAATGTCGAGGGCAGGCAGTAGTGGTGGTCATGGCAATAGCAGTGGCTCAGAGCTTTAATCCCAGCACTTGGGAGGCAGAGGCAAGCAGATTGCTGAGTTTGTAGCCAGTCTGGTCGAGAGTGAGTTCCAGGACAGCCAAACAGAGGAAGAAGAGAGGGGAGGGGAGGGGAAGGGAGGAGAGGGGAGGAGGTGGAGGAAAGAAAAAGAAAAAAGAGAGACAGAGAGAAAGAGGAGAGAAGAATGTCAGGCAAGCAAGACCATCACTTGCCAATACCACCAAATTTAAAGAGTCAGTCCTCAAGAGTAGCTTCCAATACATAACATGACACAGGGCACACACAACACACACCCATATAATTACAAAGGAGGGGGTGAGAGAAAAGGAGGGAGAAATGGACAGATGGATGGAGAAACAGACAGGGGAGATAAAATAGAAAGAGGAAGAGCTTCAGGACATTTGAAAGACAGAAGAATACAAAGAAGATTGCAATATCATTGGTGTGTGCTTTGTCAGCCTGTCTATAATACTTGCCAGTTTTCCAAGAATCCATGAATGGACAAATGGATAATCTATAAGGAAAATTAACAACTGAAAGTTATTTAGCCTTAAAAAGAAATCAAATTCTGACCTATATTATAGCATGGATGGGCCTTGAGGATATTATCCTGCCTGAATGACCCAATTTACTTGAAGCATCATGAATAGTTGAATCTAAGGACATGGAAAGGAGCATTGTGGCAGCCAGGGAAGAGTGGGAAAAGAGGTTATAGTTGAGTATGTGCAGAATACCAGCCAGGGACGATGATAATGTCGTTCTGAAGACAGGGAATGGTGGCTGCACAACACACGGAGTGTGCTCAATGACACTGAAATGTGACTTAGAAGTGGTTAAAGTAACCACAATTACTATCATTATATTACATGTGTGCACAGCAAAAACAAACAAAACTCTACATTGAATCAACAAGGAGACAGCTGCTAACGAGGTTAATGTTGGCTCTGAGCATTTGCTTACTGCTTCTTTGAAAGCTTAGAGGGCTGCAATCCCAATCTCTAAGGACCCTGGGCATGGAACTTTGCTTTGCCAGCATGCAACTTCCATGTTTCTCATCTCCCTGGTGACATCTAAGCCCATGTTTCTGTCACTTAGGGTGGAACAGGATCTGGGTTTTGCCTCACATTCGTCATCACCACAATCTTTCACAAGCAGGAATTCTGAGTCTCAGGCCACAGCATCTGTTGCAACTGCCTTTTTTTTTTTTTTTTTTTGGTTTTTCGAGACAGGGTTTCTCTGTATAGCCCTGGCTGTCCTGGAACTCACTTGGTAGACCAGGCTGGCCTCG
>NC_034593.1:98910461-98942211 GCF_900095145.1 Mus pahari | reverse complement strand
AGCCAGCCTCTTGTGGGACTCAGCCTTGAGACTACTTTAGGGTTTTGGTTTTGATATCCTGTTTTTTTTTTTTTTTTTTTTTTTTTTGCAACTGCCTTTTGCTTTGCGCTGTAAACACTGTTTCCTGAGGAAGGGCATCTCTGAGACCTCCCATTTCCGCCAACCCAGCCTCAAGCAGATGCCAGGACCACACTCAATATGCAGTGCTGTGTAGGCACCCCAAGACATGAGCATTCCTGAGTGTTTTAAAAGCCATATCTTCAGTATTTTTGTTTTCTGTCAGAGGTAGAACATGTCCCCTTGTGTTTAACTACACTTGAAATTAAGCTCATGTTTCTCCACTATTGTCCATTCTTACAGACAGACTCAGAGATGCCCCCTTCCACTTCAGAGCTACCTCTGCAAAGGAATCACCAGGCCTTGCTTTTTTCCCTTCCTATACTAGATAATTAATTTTCTAATATTCTAAAATATTCCCCAAGATTTTACAGTCTAATGCCTCCCATATGAGGGAGAACTGCAGAGCTACGAGTATGTCCTCATACGTAATTATTACTCAGCAAATATTTGTCTGCCTTCACTTCCAACCAAGGGGATCCTAACCAAGAGGTCACTCTGAGAAGGCCACATCTAGCCAGGCCAAAACTGCCTCAAGACAGCCCTTCCCCTGTCACCTATGTCATGAACGCCAACTGTTCTTCTAGCCTGGGTTTCTCTGTCTACGATGACCATTCTCCTAATACCACCAAGTCACTCTTGTATCTCCTTGATTTCCTAAGAAAATCACCTTTAAAATCTGGATGTTGCAATATCACCCCTTTTTAATAACTCCTTTTAATGTTGAGTTTACAAAGATCTCACTGGCTTGTTTGTCTCTCTCAACTTAAGAACATTCCATATAATTCATATAATTCTTTTTTTTTTTTTTGAGACAAGGTCTTACTATATAACCTGGTCATAAACTCCCAGAGATCTGCCTGCCTCTGCTTCCCAAGTGCTTGCCTTAAAGATGTGTACCATCTCACCCAGACATATAATTCTTAAGAATAATACCATTCCATCTTAATTATCAATATAATCTAAAGTTCTTCTCTAGGCGAAGCTACAGTTCCATAATCTAACTGGCAGACTTACATAATTAAAAACACACAGCTTATACAACCACGCTTCATGGACAAACCTACCCTACAGTTCCAGAATCTAATGGGAAGAACGTTTATGATTAGCAAACCTAGTACTAAGACAAGTTGTGGTTCACTATGGAGGAACTTCCACTAGAGTCAGAAACACTTCTGACCTTTACAGAGTTCAGCTTCTTCCGGTCCTCACCTCTGAAACCTGCTCAGACAGAACGACTATTCTTTGGCCTGCTTTTTCTTGGTGAGCTTAGCTCTAACACAGGTGGTCTATCAAGATCATGTAGATAAACAACCAAACTACATACAATCCATCCCTCCAGGCCTGTCCTTTGCCCCAGAATGAGATTAACTCGATGTGTTAAAGCTAATTTATCACTTCCTTCCTCAGTCTGCTTTTCATAATTTAAAGGAAGGACCTGACTGGACACAAGAGCATTCTTGCAAAGTCACTTCTGCAGTCTGTGGCCCTGGCCTGGGCCTTACACCAAAGTACAGTGAAAATGGCAAATCTGTTCTATTTTTACTGACTACAACCTTATCTAAAATGTCAGTTCTAGCAATAAAAACAAAAACAAAAAAAAACCAAATAAACAAAAAAACCAATCCTCAAAATCTAAGTGCTTCAAGCCCTCACAAAACCCACCTCACACCCTCTGGCTAACATCAGCTCACCCAGCACTGAGCCTAACACTCATCACAAACAGCTGTGCTTGGCAGAGATGACCATATGCCTGCATCCTTGGCTACCACTGGCTCCACCATCCCCCACAGTCTACATAAATATTCTCTTTTCCTTCTGAGTGAAAAATCTAGTTGGTAATAGGTACAAAATCATACTCAACATGTGTTTTCTTGATCAAAGCTCATCTTGAGAATGAAGGTTCCCCTTCTCTACCCAGCCCACACCCACCACTACCCAAGAAAGCAAACAAAAATAAAATCAGAAGTATAGGCTTTGCATTTGAAGATAGAACTGCCCCCACTTAGTGGGCCATTTGAATGAGAATAGACAGAAAATCATCATCTCTACAGGCAAATAGGTCTCGAAGCCAAGACCCCAAAGAAACCAAGCCACATACACCCAAGCGAATCCTAATACCCTAACAGAAGGGCTACGGATGAAGGCAGGGCAGGGAGAATCACCTCCTTTTAAACAGACCACTCTTAGAGATCTAGCTCTGTGCTGTGCTGTTCGTGCCTACTTATGTGTCCAATGAGTGCTGTCAAACAGATGCACCAAAGAACGAACTCTACTCCTGAAAGAATAAAATGCAGTTTTGAGCTTGCAGACATTAACACTGTAATATAAGCTAGCTTGTCCTTCTCCAATGAGAGGAAATGTACCAGTCATAATCTAATCTCTCAGGAATGCTCATCTTCACCATTAAGTCCTGCTACGCTATTTGACTCTAGATTGTTCTCTGGCCAGACTCCTGGATGCTCAGGTTATATTATCACAGGGCTTGAGATGAAAATGTTGGCTAAGATGAAAGCTGACTAGATATTAAACTATGCTTTCTGCAAGTGTTTACTGTCCCTTCAGACTTGTCTTCACTAACATGAAAGACTATGGTTTTGTTTTTAAAAAGATGTAATTCAATTAAAAGTGTACTCTGGTACATGCCCCTGAAAAATACTTACACATATGGTTTCAGAGCATTCTGAAATCACATTTTTAACAAATTATTCCTGTAGTCTGTATCCTTGCCTGTGTTTATTGGTAATAATAGTCAGTGAGTACTCAGTTGAGCACTCCCAAGCAGTTATTTGGCATCAATGCTAAGCTCTGTGTTGCTTCACAGGAATCATTGGTCAATAAAATATAAGTGACCCCTGCTATCTATCATAAGGCCAGAATGAAACAATGGTTTGTAAGGTAGGTTGTATAAAAGGAAACTGCAACACTAGGAGATCAAAATAAGATGTCAAGTCCTGGAGCCAGAAAAATGAAAAAAGAGGTTACAAATTCTGAGAAAAGGATAACACCTAGTTTGGCTGCTGCAGAATTCAAAATAGCCATAAGAGCAGAGGGCAGAGGATGACGTGGCCAGACCAGAGAAGGCATCACATAGGGATTGGGGACCTCACCCTCAGAGTTTTGTTCACAGTGCCACTCCCCATAGTTACAAAAGCATTGGTCCATCACATGGATGTTTGGGGAGGGTGTTTTCCTATTTTAAAATCAATGGTGATTCCTTTGAGAGAATCGACTATATTAAAATCTTACTTACAAGGCTGGAGAGACAGCTCAGTGGTTAAGAGCATAGGCTTGTTCTTCCAGAGGACCAGGGTTCAATTCCCCCCACACACAACGTGGCAGCTCACAACTGTCTATAATCCAGGAGATCTGACACCCTCACACCAATGCACATAAAATAAGATAAAAATTCAATAAATCCTTTTTTAAAAAAAGTCTCACATACAGAGGGAAAAATAACTGGTAGGCAGTGGTCTAAGAGAAAGCCAGAAATTACAGGAGAATAATGGCAGACTGCAAAAGCTGACCACTGAATACCTTGTGCCAAGAGAGTGCTTGACAGGTAAACTGTATAACTGTATCCCACTTTACAGCCGAGAGAAGGGAGAATCTGAGAGGATAGCCAGCTCAAAGTCATTCCGCAAATGGATAGCTAAAACAGGAATCCAGTCAAAATAACACCAAAGACTTCTGACCAAGGTTAGGGAGATCTGCTCTTCCTGACTCATGGGGACTGTTTGGTTGGCTTTTATTTGTCTGTTAACTATCTGGCTGTATATAAACAAAAGCTGTGAAAATGTTAACCTTTGACCTAGAAATTACATCTTGGCTAATAAAACTTTAGAAAATAACCTAATGCAAGAAGTCATCTCTACAGGGACATGGTGAGTCATGATGCCTACAAGAGAAAAACCGGAAGTACCCTAAGCAGCTGGTTCCAAATGTGGAAAGCATAGTAATAAGGTGGAGACTCCTTTTTGCCCAGCCACATACTACTTTATGATCATTTCCCAGGTGGCTTTGAGAAAATCACTGAGTGGAGCAATATATGTTCTTCCACCGTCTCTCCACAACCTAAGAGAACAGGCCCTGACAATCCTAACCACCCTCCTAGTTCTTGGAGGCAGGATGACTGTCTTTTCCAATTACATGAAAGCTTGCCAATAGAAGACTCTGAACAAGTTACCTGAGTGAGGTACATTATCTCCTCCTTATAATGGTCTTAGGAGCATCTGTCCTTGAGACAAAGCTGAAGGAAAGAGAGAAGAGATGGAACCTACTCTTTATCACAGTGCTTGTCAGCAGTCAAGCCAAACACTGGATACAAGTGTTATGTCTTTTCTGCACTGTAATGGGATGCTCACGCTGGTAATCATAAACTGAAGCTCAGAATATAGGGGAGCTCTGGGATCACCCAGCCAGCTTATAAATGCAGATAAATGTTCCAACTCCAGATAGAGGGTAGTTTGTGGGTTTCATTGTACAATAGCTGCCACATATAAAAGTCACAGCCGATAAATCATAAGTTAAATAATTGTAAAGCTGCACCTCTCACTGTACCTGTAGCTCGTTCTCATGGACAGGTTGACCAGTCAACAAGTCCCTATGATCGACCTGTTTCTCTCTGCCTGGCCCCCAACTCCAGTACTGCGGTTACATTCTGCCTGGCTTTTACATGGGTCCTGGGGTTCCAAATTCAAGTTATAATGCTTGCACATCAAGCACTTTACAACAACAAACTATGTAAGTAAGAGTTAAACCTTTCTTGAGGTCTAAGCCATTACTATTCTTAGAAAAGGTAGGGACGATAGCTAAGAGAATCTGGGTCTGGGCTTTGCCAAATCAAATGACCTTGATCAAATCTCTACACACGTCAGAAGCTGGAGGCTGCTCAATCTGCAAATCAATTATCTTTAAAGACCTTCCAGCCCCATCTTATCTGTAATCTGAATAATAGCTAATGGCTGTAATGGTCCACTAAAACATCCACCTCTTCTCTGGCACCTTGTGTACGTAGTACCTAAAGGCTGCCGCAGCCTCCCTAATCCAGCATTAATATGATTCCAGGTTCTCAAGTCCACAATTTACAGCTTTGAATACTGCCAGCTTAACTTTCAGCTATCCTTCATGCTATAACTTTCCGTCCATAATAGCTTCCTTTTCCCTACGTAGGCCTAGTGAATGCAATCTATATCTGCATAGCTTCTCCATCCAAACACTGAACTAAACACATCATGTCCATTACTGCAATTACTTTAGTCCTACCAACACTTCGATTACATGTCACGATTTTATAAATATGAAAACCAAAGATCCAGTCAGTTAAGCTGCCCACAGGGCTGTTAGCAGCAGAGCTCTGACTCAACGGCAGGTTACATCACTGGCAGGATGAGGTATACTGCAACCTGTTCCCTTGAACATGTATTAGAACAGTGAGTTAATTAAAAGTCTTCTAGTTGAAGCCGGAATCCAAGACCTCTAAAGATTGTCATAAATGATGTGTAGCTTGAAAAACAGAGTTTAATAAATACATTTTATTTCTTCTTCTATCAAGAGGTGAGAATGTTCTTATCACTATTTTCTAAATACATTATTTTTTTTTCAACTAAAGCTAATTTTGTATAAACCCCTGGGTGGTGGGCCTTTAGATATCAGGTATGAGCAAGAACGTCAAAGGGCTTATTGTTAACAAGATAGGTAAAACATTTGCATTATTTGCTGAAGTTCCTGAGACATTTATCAAACATGACAGGGAAAACAATTAAATTCTTACCACGCTAGATGTGCAAGAATCCTGGCAAATTGTTTTTATCTTTCTCATTATTTTTCTCTTCACTGCAGTCATTAAGTAGAACTATGCACTCAAAAAGCTTGAGAATTCAGCAGGGAGACTTCTGAGCTACTGCAGGAGTAGAATCTAGCTTCTCTATGGGGCCAACACTGATGTGTGCAGTAATTACGTCATGTTCTCCTCTTAAATCATCTCCGGGAGAACCCACAGCTTTCTGTAGATGCTTATGCTGAGCTGCAGCACTCAAGCCCCGCTCCGCCCTGGTGGAGGAGAGTTGCTGTATTTTACTGGCTCTTCAAGGGAAAGATGGAGAGTGCCCCCAAATTCTCAGCCCTCACAAATAACGGAAACACAAACATTACCTCTGTGTCTGATGGACTTAACAGGTACTAACTTTCCTTAGCTAACCAATGCTTCATCCTATTTGAAGGGCAGATGCCAGAAAATCTAATAGCTCCTGTTCAGTGACAAGATTATTCTTGGGTCACCTCCCTAGTAGACATTATATACATGATTAAGAGAAAGTTGACTCCTGACATTACAGTCCCAACCAGAAAAACACTGCAAAATGAAACAGATGCTGTGAGATGGGTGAGAGAGCAAATAGCCAACCTGGGTATCGCTGGATCCCCAACAGAGGGATGTCCAACGGCCGAACAGCCAGGAGTGGATAATGGTGTCTGCGGGTGACAGAAAATCTGAAGGTAAGGGGAGGAGGGGTGGTCTTCCTTTTCCTACCCCTACATTAGATATCTAGTGAACCTGGGAAACATGACTGGGGACCTCCTAGTTCATTGACTGGTACTCACTCAGTCACATCACAGGACTCCGAAGACCAGAAATCAGAAAAAAAAACATACCTAGCATAGCATCCTACTTCTCATAATCAAACCTCTCACAGCAACTGGAACTGCCTGGGATTCTGATTGATTAACTGTCCCCTTCAAGACCAAGTATCAGGGGAGGGGGTTGGAAAAGGTGCCTTCTCAAGTCACTTGCAAAATTCAGAGCAGTTGCTACTTCCCTATCCATAGTAATGGTCCCCATGTGTAAAGCAGGCTGGGACAGGCTGGGGACAAGTGAAGACTCACAAAGACAAGGTGGTTATGATGATGACAAGCAGGTCCTAGGACAGAGTTGGGGACTTGGGGTATCTGGCATTTATTTAGAAAGCTGGGGTTTGTGGCTGAGAATTTGGAAGTAGAGCTTTGCATTTGCCCACAGTCTGTAGCTTGAAATAAAGAAGAAACCAAGATTCTGATGAAGACACTGTGAAGAAGTAGAGAGAAACAGCAAAAAAGTTACCTGGAAGCTAGAGGTTTGGGGGGCAGGAGCGGCCAGTTGTGCATGGACTCAGGTATAGCTAGCTAAATCTGGGGACAAGGACAGAGGAGATGTCCAATAGCCAAACAGCCAGGGGAGAATAATGGTGTCAGTGGGTGACAGGAAGTGGGAGGTGACTAAGGAGAGGAGGGGTCTTCCCTTCCATCCCGTACATTAGACAGCTGGTGAACGGTTTGACTCTGTACTCCCTTGCCTTTCCAAAAGCTCTCTTGAATATCCTGAAGCCACTGCCCATACACAAAAACTAGCTGCCTTAATGACTTCCATGCCAATGCAAATGGTCACTAAGGACATTCCCTCATTGCTCAGAGTAACTATCTCTCTGGCATTAGTGAGGTCTGAATGTCATTGCGAACCCTCTCTTCCCCACTCCGCTTTCTTTCTCAAGCCTTCTTCTTCCTCTCTAGTAACCACCTCCACTTCCATCTTTGTCCTGATCCTGCCCAGCTGCACGCATTTCTGCACCAGGCTTGTACTAGCCAACCATTTACTTCCTCCCTGCATTCTTGTAAGAGCTCCACTCTGAGGTCAAACCAATTCTCTCCCTGCCACCCAAGAGCAGAAACTTCATGTGATTTATCTTTATGATTTCTGTGCCATGTGTATATAAAGGACTGGACAGAGACTATGTAAAGAAACACTCTAAAAAACATGCACATAAGAAGGAAATCAATTTTGCAACATTAATGTTACAAACAAAAAAGGCAAACTGATCAAAGCATTACCCATCCACCAAACAGTTATCTGTCTACCCTAGTGGGCTCCCTTGTGTTGTTTGATGAGGAGGAGGTTGCAGTGAAATACAGGATACAGGAAACTAGGGTCAGGAACTGGTTTTTACTTCCCTTTGAGTGTTCAGGATCATCCACAAAGTCTAATGGTCAGCAGACAACTTGATAGTTTAATTAATCAATTCACAGACAAGCCCAGACGGAAATCAGGTAACCCCAAAACGACCATCACCGCAGACATTTATTTTTAAATATATGTTCAATGCAAAACCATAGACTGTTATGTCCTTCTTGCAGAGCATGCCTTGCTATTGGCAAACACTTTTGTCAGACATTTCCTCATGCAGATCACCAGATAGCCTGCAGAGTTTGGCAGCAGGAATGGGAAATTTTGCTGAATTTGGAAGTAGGACAGTTGGACTCAAATCTTGTCTTCACCACTTCCTGTCAGGATGATCTTGAAAAAAAGCCCTTCAACCTGGTGCACATCTCCATTTCCTCCTCTGTAGAGCAGTGATAAGATCTTCTTCTTCCTGCCTTACAGAGGAGAGGATGGGGAGAGAAGGCAGAGGTGGGAGGAAACAATGGACAACCTACTGTGCACCAAGCCTTGTAATGCATTGTTTAATTCTTACCTCAGCCCTGCAAAACCCTGATTCACTACTTCTTGCTCATCACAGGAGGTCACTGGGAGTCAAAAGGAAAGTAACTTTCTCAAGGTCATCCACTGGAATTTAGCCACTTCTGCTTAACCCCCTGATCTTCATAAACTCATAATGTTTTCAAAGCGAGACCGCCTCTCTTGTGGCTGATACTGTTCTAGGTCTATTGATGGAGACAAAGGGAAACACTCGCTGACTTTAGGTCACAGAGTATGTCAGAGGCAAGGATGTTAGGAGAAGCCAGCTTTCCCAATCCCTGACCTTTTGAAGCCTTTCACTTAACCACACTGCCCCCCTCCCCCAGGACTCAGGAAAAGACAGAGAGAGATGCGTGGCTCATTTATCCAGACCAGCTGTTCCAAGTCTATTTTAAGATGAGCACTTTGAAAATCATGGAAGGTTGGTATCATGTGTATCATTAAATATTCCATATTAATTGACCCTTTAGAGAATTCCCATGTGAGCGGCACATGCTGTTAACTTCCTATTATGGAAGCAGCTCAAAGGCCAACTTCTGCAACACATACTTTAAAAGGTCACTCAGATAGCCAGCCCCAAACACAATTCTAATGTATTTTTTTTTTCATGAGAATCAAAAGCAATGACATTTTGTTGATCGTGGTTCAGTCCCCTAAATGCCAAAGGCAAAACAAAACCAAAATATAGACTAGATTGGCCATAGCACTATCTAAAGTCTGTCCTCATGAGCACTGAGGGGTTTGAGGGAATGGGAGAAGGTCTTTACAGGGCCTGTAGAATAGCTACCCACTCCACATAATGGCTAATAATGGGTATACAAATTAACAAGTATAGCTCCAACACAGAAGAAGGAGGGGACCATGTCATGACATTCATTTAAAGCTGTGGCGCTCCTGGCTTCCAGGTAAGTACATATAAGCATGTCTAACTCCAGACTCAGCATTAAGCCATATACTCTGGCACAGCTATCACAAAGCACAGTATTAAGTGGCCCACATTAATTTCCTACATTTTCCTATATGATTGTATTCTCTTTGCCCGTCAAACACCTGCCAAATACGTGACCCTACTTTATTCTGAATAGTGTGGTAAAATGGTCTCAAATCATCCAAATGCAGCATCAGACACCTCAAACCAACATGACATTTCAGTGCCTGACAAGCACGGAGTGTCACTAACAACACCTGCAGGCCAATCTGAGGACACTGGTGAGGTCACATCACAGACAGCAATGCAGGGGAGAAGACAAGGCCTCTCTCCATTTGATGTGTAGCCGTGCCAACAGCCTTAGTGTGAGAACTGGATTCACATTAAATGTTCTAACTCAAACCCTGACTCCTCTACGAACCACTTCTCTGTACATACTGCCAATCCTCTCTTGGCCTCAGAGTTCTCCATCACTCAGAGTGTCTGTCTCTTTGAATAAGAAAATATGTGACAGGTGCCTCCTAAGTGAGACTTAGAAGCCTTCGGCAGGCTTCTGAGGAAGTGGTGGTGATGGTTATTGTAAAACGTCTCTGCATCTAGTGTGCATTTGCGGCCAGTCACAGACCTAGTTCACTCAGGCAGAATGCTTTTTGGTTAGGTCTACTTTAGAGAATAGGAGAGCTCAAGAAATAGTAGGTTCCCATCACTTTCAAAAAAGTCTACTCAGTTGCAAAGTAGACGGATACTATTATCTGCAATGATCATCAATGGCACTGAGTGGGCTGGTAGCTGAGGTTTATAATAACAAAGGCAGAGATGAATATGTCATAGAATTCATATAGTTATCTTTGAAAGGACAGTAAACAAAGAGTTACCATTTTCAACCCATTAATGAATTTTTCTTTACTTATGCAAGTCTGTTAATTGTGATTCATTGTGTCAAAATCCAAACATATACTATCAGTAAGTTAGTCTATGGCAAGCTCAAGCCAAGTCACAGTGTGCCAGAGAGATAAACAAGAAAGAAAGAAAAAATAACCTGCAAAACAAGGGCATGTTGCACTGACCTATGCACACCAGCTTATAGCACAAAGCAGCATGTACCCAGCCACACCTGAAAGGGGACTCAGGAAAGACCCCTGACTCAAAAGAACACTGGACCAAACCTTCACAGAAATGAGGAAGAGCTCTGGAAGCAGAGAAAATGGCACCCAAATTTGCACATCAACATTTAAAAGCACAGGTCATCCATGAAAGCCTAAAAAAGTCAGGAGTACCATGGGGGGAGCCTTACAAGATGGAACAGGACCAGACCAAGGGTGCTTATATACTCTCAAGGGACTCCAGAGTTAATCTGAGGCCCATCAGGAACCATGAAAACAGCTGGAAGGAAGTTCAGCAACCACTTACCTTCCCCAGTGGTACAGGTCAAAACCTGAGTTGTTCTTCATTGTAGTCAATGCTCGTCAGCATATCTTAAGTGATTTTTACCTTAAAAGTCTACCCTGAATCAAATAACGGAAATAACACGTGTGCTTGCAAATGAAAGGATACAGAAGAGAACTGATGATGAAGGAGAGTCTGAGGAAGGCCAGAAGAGAAATTTTCTTTATTTTGTTTCTTTCTTTTCCCCATAAGGACTGATCATTCATCATTGAAGCCATCATCTCATGGTACAAAAGAGAACATACCACCCATAGGTAAAAAGGCAGGTGTGGGAGCTGTAGAGTGCCTTCCTCTGATTTTGTCTGTTTTCTCTGCAGACCAGGAAGCAACAGCATCGGTGCAAAGGACTGATGGAGGAGAAGGAAGTGACAGAGGCTCCATGAAAGGGAAGAAAATGTACTCAGGGGTCATCTTGGATAGTCAGAAAATAAATGACTAGGACAGCTCCCAAATGTCTAGTGTCAAAACTCCTTTACATTCTTTAAAATGCTGACTACTGAGATCTGTTAGCAGCTTGTGTTGGTGGCAGTCGCATATCTACCAATGCTTGACATACTCAAATTCAAAACTGAGAGCTCTTCATACACCAGTACATAGTCCATCAGGAGTTATGGCAATAGCATCAGTAATATGCAGCCTTCGGAAAACTCCAGTGGGAAGATGCTGTGTTAGTATCATAAATGGGGGTCAGAATTAAGGAACACATAAAGGCCTCTCTGAAACTGCCTGGAGTCCCAGACTTTGGGGACTAGTCTAGATCATCAGGATTGCCACGCTAGGGTAGATGACAGTGCTCACGTGAGGTTCGGGGACCATGAACTTCACATAAGAAGAGTCCCTGGGGAATGGTTCTCTTCCGTCACCTTTTGCAGCTCAATTGTAGGCAGGAAATAAGTAACAGACTGGATTTGGCCAGGGTTCTGTTTACCCAGAGGAACATGATAAAGAAGTGAAGCCAGGAAAGTATTTGGCAGGGTCTGGAAAGCGAGCTGTGTAGGAAGGAAGCAAAACCATGGCAGCAGTGAGGAGGTGGAAGAGGCAAAGAGTTCAAAAGATCGCTGGATTTTAGGTATTAGCAGAATAAGCCAGAAAGAACGGGGTAGCGACAGAGTGGGACGCTTGAAACTTGAGACACCGGAGGGGAACTGGCAAGAAACCAGTTCCACATCCCAAACTGAACGTGACCTCTTCCAGCCTCCCAAGCCTCAAACTGGGGCTCCACCTAGGTCAGATCCACCCTGTCCACATTCAGAGGTCCCAAGGGCCTGTCCATGCAGGTCTTAACTACGTATCTAGGCTTCTACATCCCTCTCCAGCCTTCTACTCACCCTCCCCACCCCTCTTTTTCTGGCCTCACCCTCTCTTGACCCAGCTCTACCCACACCCTTGTCCACATCCAATATTGCCACAGCAAACACATCCTGATAGCCGTTAAGTTTTCTACCATGTCCAGCCTTCACCCAGGAAAGGACTGTCACAATGGAAGCAGATATAAGCGGCCAATGCAAATTCAGAGTCCATAGTGATAAATTAACACCACGGGTGTCATAAAATGATCCAGGGAAGAGAATGTGGCCTGAATATAACTAAGGTGAAAATGCGAACATGCTACAGGAATGTTTAGATAAAAGGAGCTGGCAAAGAAAACTGGGCAGGAATAAGAACCATAAGAGAAGAGAGGAGAGCATAAAGGGAAGAGGAAGGCAGCGGTCAGGTCCACCAAAGAATTTACAAAAAATGATGAAAGTAGGGGAGATCTAGGGATTCATACATTGTATAAATTTCATTTGCATGACAAATTCTCCCACTATATAGATATACACATACACATACACAGACCTATACCTATATATACATATATATGTGTACATATATACACACATACGTATATGTATATATACATATATATGAGAGATTGGAAAGGAAAGCACTCTCAGTGTTCTCAACCATGGCATCCATGGGATAGTAGCTTCACAGATAAAGCCTCCGTTTCTATAAGACCCTGATTGACCCACCAACTAGGCCATCCAAGCAAATGTTTAAAGTGTGGTACCCATGTAGCATGAGAAAGCAATGATCAGTGTGGACTTTACAGTTACAGAGGAAGATGATCCAAAAGAACAATTTAACAGATAAAAAGGTAGCTGGCTTCTGGGAAGATGAAATAATGACATTATCCTGAGTGAGTTAGAAGTGTAACCAAGACACCATTCTTCTTGGACAATGAAAGCATTGTGTCCCTCCATTCTCTTTAACCTACCCTCCATTCTCTTTAACCTAATAATCTATATAAACCACCACTTTATGTGGGAGACAGAAAGTGCAGACATGTAATACACACAGCGGTTTGAAGTGATACAATTATAGGGTTGTTTGTTAAATATATGGTTATTTGCAAAAGAAAAAAAGTTCTTTCTGTAACTCTAACAGTGACATAAAAATGGCACTGAGTATCAGCAGGTTAGAACGTTAATCCTGGGTGCCACAATCAGTCATTTTTTAACAAAAGCCACATCACTAATTCTCTGCTTACAGGAGAGAAATGTAGAAATGAAGGAAACTGTGGGAAGCGGTAACTCTTGAGTTGAAATGGTATTCAGAAGAAAACCTTTAGGAACATATTGAATTTATATTATTTATATTCACTCACAGGCAAATACCTTTGCACACATATGCACATACATATACAAGAACAGTATAGCATACAACTGGCATAACATTTTATGTTTTGGTTTTTGCGTTTGAGACACGGTTTCACATAGCCAAGTCTGGCCTTGAACTCCTGATCTTTCTGCCTTCAGTTCCCAATTGCTGGGATTATAGGTCTACACCACAACACCTGGCTTTAAATCGGTATAAATCCAAAGGTGTTTTTTAGTGGATATAAAACAAACTCTCTATATACTAAGGAAGCAACCTCTTTTTCAATCCTTTTTCTCTTCTAGCCACTACCTCAGTTTCCTACTCTCTTTTTAACAGAATTAACCTCAAAGAAACATTTACAGCTAGGATCCTGCCCTTTCCTAATCTCTCTTCTCCTCCATATGCTGTTTTCCTTCCAGACTATCAAATTTCTCTTTGGTCAAGGTCACCAAGGAACTATAGACTGTGCAAATCAATATTCTGTCCTGGGTCCTCCCTTCCCTTGATCTATCAGCAGCTCTGGACACATCAGATCACTCCAGCCCTTTATTCTCTTAGACCCCACTCCATGAGTTACCTCCTGACCCAAGGTCACCCCTCTTAGCTCTCCTCCAGGACACAAATCCCTAATCTTCACTCAGATTTTGTGTCATCCTTCACCCCCATTCAATAGATGCTGTCATCCAACCTCATTCTTTCAGATGCTGCCTGTACTCTGGAGGCTCCAAAATCCATATCTACATCTTCCACCTCTCCAGTCACCTGCTCAATCTCTTCCTCTGGGTGACTACTGGATGCTGACGCATGCCAGCTTCTGGTCTTCCTCTCTTTCTTTCTCATATTTCCAAACACTATTTGGCTCTACATCTTTCTGTCTCTGCAAATGGCAGCCCTATGATTCCAGCAGCTCAGACCAGACTCTTGGAGTCACTGATGGTTCCCATCTTCTTCTCATACCCTCCCAATTGAGCACACCAAATGCCAAATAGTCTCTACCCTCCAAGTGCACACAGAACCCTGACATTTCCTTCTATTCCATCCTCCCTCTCCTCTGGCTTCCCTGGACTTCCTGTTAGTCTAGTGTGCCTGGAGCTAATTGCCTCAGGGCCTTCCATTTGTATACCCTCTGCTGAGAACATTCTTTTGGTTTGGTTTGGTTTGGTTTGGTTTCAGACACCTACATTCCTACATTCCCTGGCTCCCTTCAGGTTTCTGCTTAATTATTGCCTTCTTGGAGAAGGCTCTCTTACATAACCTACCTTCTCTGAAATGACATTTCTCTCTGTTCTCTTAGGCAGCTTCAGATGGCCTCGCTGAACATTATATCACATAGTCATCTATTTCTTTATGGTCTGTCCAGAGACCATGAGCGTCCCTTTAAGGCAAAGACTCTGTGGCATTTGTTTAGTGCTTTAAGTAAGTATCCTAGACATATTCTTTGTAAGAATAAATAACTATTTGTCAGTGTAACTCTTCAAGGATGAACGATTCATCTTAAGACAATTCCAAGTTTCTCCAGACTGTATATAATGGTCATAAACCTCACTAAATATAAGAATATCATTCCAAGGCATAGAGTAGCCCAAATAAATAAAATAATACTTCTGAAATAATCTTAGCAATTACAAATCTCTGATTAGTTTTATATATTGAGGAAGCTCTTCTTAGTCACTAAAAATGTCATGAAGCGACTAGGCCCCATCCCCTTTTCACAAGGGCACAATGATCAACAGAGCTCCTCAATGAACCACTAATGTACATTATGTCCCAGCCAGGATACTGCTTGTGATGAAAAACAAATCTGTCTAATAGACACAGATATAAAAGTACTGGATTTTCAGTGGTCACAAAAACCCACTTAACTTTATATTAATCTTTATAATAGACCACATTAAATATAAAACAAACATGGCATTTACTTTTTGTTTTGTTTTGTTTTAGCCAAGATTTGCCTGAAACTCACTACTTAGCCAAGTGTGACTTTGAAATCTTTGCCCCCACTGCTTGAAACTTCTAAGGTAACAGGCATGTGCCACCATATCCATGCAACCTCCCTAAGCCATTATGAATGACAGCAAAATCTACATTAGTATTTCCTAAGTATTCGCTTCTTACTGAAGACCATCATCTTATCAAGTTGGTGACACCAGAAAGATACTGTGGCCCACAGCTAGGAAGAACAATAAGCAAGAGAGGCAGGACCTCCTCTGTTTATGTTTTGAGGAAGATTAAGCTAACTTATGAATCCTGCAATAGTCAAACCTATAATTGAACAGTCATTATTTACAGTGTTATTTGTATTTTAATGCAAACACGACAGAAGGATAAACTAACACCCCACTCACTGTAATAAACACCCTTATTAAAAAGGCTGCTCATTTTATAGCCTCTTAGGGAAAAAGACACACAGAGAGAGAGAGAGAGAGAGAAAGCAAAATGGCAAATAAAGCCCCCTTTTGGCATTTGTCAAAACATTTTCTGAATAACCAAAACTCTCAGGTACGATCTTCTAGTTATTTCCCACTCTGGAAGCTCATGTGTCATAAGGAAATAATATATTTCAAATAATTATCTTCAACAGAAAATAAAAGTCAATCATAGAAAGACTGACTCTTAGAAATAGCAAAAACAAAACAAACAACAACAACAAAAAAAAAGTACTAGGAAGAGCATCTCTAACTTCCAAACAGCAAGTTCTGCTGGGATGCAGGTCACCATTAGCAAAGTACATTTGGGAGCTGGACCTGTAAACAGAGGAAATATAAAAGGTATGGTTTTATAAAAGGTAGTTGATGCAACTTATGGGAGGAAGCCAAGGAAACCCTTCCTGAAGAGGTGGGGACCTGGAGGGAGTCAGGGAACAGGGACAGTGGGTGCTTAGAAAGAAATGAGACCGCCCCAGCACAGGAGACACCATGCACAGCAGGGCTAGAGCTTCTTCCCCCCCCTCCCCCCCCCCGTGTGCTATGAAGACAGCCAATAGAGTAGGAAACTCAGAACCAGGAACAGCCAGGGCCCTTCCCAAGGGAGTTACATGAGGCAGAAATATTTACAGATGCTAACACAAAGGAACCTGTAGGTCTTTGTGATTTAAATTTTTAATTGTATCCTATTACCCTAAAATAACATTTTAGATAATCTTGCTAATACTGAACATTTAACACGTATGTGCTGAGTATTGTGGGCATGTTATATGACACCTTATTTCACAAAAGTACTTACTAAGTCTCCTTTAATGATATAATGAAAGTCTATATTATGAAAATGTATATACCTAGCTCTTAACCTCTCTGCAGTGCAGCCAAAACAGATAAAAGCAAATGCCCCATGCTTAGGACTAGCTTTTCAGGATCATGTTTGAGAAGAAGTCCTCTCCCCAATTTCATCACAAGAGAAATCACTGAGTTTAGAACCAGAAAGCTCAGAGGTGGACTGACTTAGAAACTCAAAAGAAAAATCTAATGAAGAGTCAGTTCACTGCCCTACTTACCTCATTATAATCTGGTGGTTTATTGATATCAGTGTAATAATTCCTTGAGGGCAACTATCTTGATATGTTCACTGTGGTGGCCTCAGTAGGGAATAGTATTCTTAGAGAATCATGCCTGCTCCATTTCATTAATGATGCTTATAATGACCTTCAGTCATCAAACTGATTACATTATAGATAATGCATTTTAAGAGAAGAGGAGAACCCATTTGACAAGATCCCATCCACTGTCAGCAGTCAAATAAAGATTTGAATGTCAAAGAATGCCCAGCTATCCAAAAAGAAAGGAAAGAAGGAAGGAAGGAAGGAAGGAAGGAAGGAAGGAAGGAAGGAAGGAAGGAAGGAAGGGAGGGAGGGAGGGAGGGAGGGAGGGAGGGAAGGAGAGAAGGTGGGTAGAAGAAAGTTAGAAAAGGAGAGGAAAGAAGGAAAAAAGAAAGAAGAGAGAAATATGATTATTAAGAACACTTTGATGAGTAACTGCTGAAAATTCCAGAAACTAAACTTCGAGGAAATATGCACAGCACGTGGCATCAAAGCACAAGAATTCATGCTGCTACTGAGACTACTGATCAAATGGAACTGGAGATCTAGTAACTGACTCCTGTGCACAGCACGACCTTACTCCTCACAGTTAACTCTGACAGTGCGGAAACAACTACTGAACCCCTCCACAGGACTATCTATAGTTGCCACAATTGTGGGCAAGTCCACAGAATTAGCAATCACCCATCATTCAGGTTTCTAGGAGAGTCTAAAATAATTGATCCTCATTGTAAACACATATGGCACTCACTACTTATATGTCTGCTCTTTTCTTGGGGACCACCTCCCAACAGGGGAAACAGAATTTGAAGTGAGGAGCATCGACCCTGATGAAATACTGACAACCAGGGCAGCAGAGTGTGAGAGTTCCTGCTTTAAATATGAGATTATTAAGCTGCATAAGGTCATTTCTTTCTGCAAGGACACAGCTCTGGGTAAGTGGCTGAGTCTCTGAATCATACAGAGCTAGTGCTAAAATATGTCACTAAAAGGTCTCTTTCCTTTCCCTTTTAAGTTGAAACGTTTCTTTTTCTTTTCGTGTGTGTGTGTGTGTGTGTGTGTGTGTGTGTGAAAGAGAAAATAGAAGTTCTGAGTTGTGTTGAACATCCTCTTAACAGAAACTTTCCGACAGGCCCAAAAAAGCAACACGGGGCTACATGTGGCTTTTTGATCTGTCTTTGAGGAGTCCACTGCTTTCTGTGCCTTCCAGGGCTGGATTTTAATCCGAACCCCCAAAGAGGTACCTGAGCTAAGGCCACAGACGCCCAAGTGCCTCCAAGCTACCTGAGCACAACACCCAATGAAAGAAAGCAGAATCTCCAGCAAAACGTTTCACTTCCTGCCACCGGTGAGGGAGGCTGGGCTGGCTCCCCTTACGTTTTCAGACAAGCTATAAACACAACCTTCCAGTTTGCTAACAGGCCACAGGCTTAGGGGGCGGGGTGGGGAACTTCAGGAAGGCTCTCTGTGTCCCTCTTGGTTTATTTCCTCTGAGCAGATAACGGTACCAAACGCCCTCCACTTCCTAGAGTCCTCATGTATGGCATAGTTCCTCTTTCCAGAACGTGGGGACCAAATGAAAGCAAAAAAAAAAAAAAAAAAAAGTCAAAGCAAAATTACCCCACTGCTTCATCTCATCCCTTCTCATTGTTATTTTAGAGCCGACTCTCTCTTTGTTATCACACACACACACACACACACACACACACGGGGGGGGGGGGCAGGGGAGAAGAAAGGTGAAACGCGCCCTAGGATAACTTATTTCTTCCCGCCTCCCAGAAACCATTAGGATTCCATACACCATCTCCCGACGCAAGGCTTTATTAGTTCTGCTTAGAAGCTAAGTCATTTCAAGGCAAGTGAGGAAAAGCCCCCAAGCTGAGAACTGAGAGGCACGGAGCGCACCTAGATGTTTGCATTTACACAAAGAAATTATCCGGATGATTAATGGGAGCCTCTGACGGGTAGCAGGGTCGCGGGGTGGCCTCCATACCTGGGACATCTGGGGTCTCAGGTTGATCTCCTTCAGATTGATGGAGTGTGGCCGCAGGTTGTTGAGCAGCTGGCAGAGCAGGACTCCATCGCGAAGGGTCTGCGCCAGGTCGAACACCTGCGCTGAGTCCCAGGTCACCCGATGGTTGGGGGGCAGCACCCTGCTGTGGATGAGCCACTGAGCACACTGCTTCCACGGCTCCATGTCCGACGGCTGGCTCCGGGACCCGGCCGGGCCGGGGCGGGCGGCGACTCCGAGGTGGTCGCGGCGGAGCGTCAGCGCCCCGCAGACGCCAATCGCGCCGGTGACTCCTGGTTCGCTCTGCCTTTCTGGAGCGGGCGCCGCTGCCGGCCGCTCCGGGACGCCGCGTGGGACTCGCCTCGGGTCCCCGCCCGGATGCGCCGCGGCCCGGCCGCCGCAGCAGCAGCGAGTGCCGCGCGCTCTCGGTGCGCCCCGGCCGGCTCCGCTGAATACTGGCTTCCGACTGGCGAGCCTGGCGCCCCGCGACTGAGCATGCCCAGCACGCCTGGCCGGTCTGTGCGGTCCGCGAGTCCCCGGAGGCGCGGGTGCGAGTGTGCCCGCCGCCCTGGCTGGGGGTCCGGGGCTGAGGGCGGGGCGGCTGGGGGGGGGAGGAGCGGGCCGAGTTGGGGCGGCGGCCACAAAGGGGATCCCGGCGCCCCCGCCCGCCCGTGAACCCTCGGATGAGTGGAGCTTGCTCAACCCCGGGGCGTCCAGGGATTAGCCCATCCGCGCGGCTTCCTAGGAAGTGTGGCTGAACCCTGAGATTCGCAGGGGTGTCCCCCGAGACACCCTGAACAATGAATGCGATTTAAATTAAGAGGGTCTCAGAGGAGCCAGGGCTTAACTGGGACACAGGGATCCTGGAGAAATGAGATGTGCACTCCGCACAGCTGGAGAACGCAGTGTGAAAAGTTTGTGGTCCGCCCCTGGTCCCGCCTCCTCCAGGTCCATCCTCAGCCCCTTCCTGCAAGTTAGTTTCTTCTGAGGATGTTTTGACACCTTGAAAGTGCGTGACGTGGGGACAATTGCAGCTTCAGCCTAGGGGGAGGGGGAAAAGTGGGTTTTGCATATCTCCCAGGCTCGGAACTGTTCACTAAAGCAGTCCAGCGCCTTTTGCTGATCTTTAAAAACCTGCCTGAGAAAAAAATAAAACTGGCCGGTGACACAGAGGCAAGAGCGCGCATGCGTCGGTGACTTGCCACCAGGTTTGAGCTCAAATCGCTTCAGCACTGAGACACTGAGAGACTCTGGGTCAGCATATTTGGAGAGCCCTGAGGAAAATTGGAAAGTGTTCCCCCAACACACACACACACACACACACACACACACACACACACAGTCAACTCTGTCATACTAAGACAAAGTTCTCCCTGTCGTTTTTATTCCCACTGTCCTACAAAGCCGAAAAGGGTGTTTAAGCTTTTTGTAGCAATATATTACTTCACTGAACTCTTTGACAACTCCCTGTAAATACCCTCTTCGCTAGTCTTTTTTTTTTTTTTTTTTTTATTGAAATCCAGTTTGGTGGGATTTTTATATCTGTTGTTGTTGTTGTTGTTGTTGTTTCATTAGCTATTTGTAGCTCAAATTTTCAATTGTGGATCTTATTGATTTTATAAGCAGGACAAAAAGTAACTTTTAAAAAGTACATGATCTGTTGGGACAGAAGTTCGGTTCTTTTATGCGTGACTGCGGCAAGCATAGCCTGCTGTGTACACAACCAGCCTTAAACAATAAATCAGCCTAAGGATTTCCTTTCCTCGCGTGCATCCGTCCCCAGCAACTTCCTCTGTGCACACTGTGGAGTCCATCAATAGCACAATGTTCCCTAGACCATACTATGTTTGAAAGCTTGAAACTACAGAAGGATCAATCCTTAGCAATACTATATCACTGAAACTGTAAAGTACATCCTAGGCACAAAGATTATCAACAGCAGTGTTGCAATAAAATAGAACATTATAATCATAAATTGTGAAAGAATATTTAAAATATATATATACTTTTGCTTTCTGGAATTTTCCAGGTGATATTTTTGGTTGGCTGTTGACTACCACTTTACTAAAAACTCAGAATGCAAAGCCATCAAAAAGAGGCAAGTGCTGTAAGCCATGATACACATTATAGATCTTTACAAACAAAACGCACATGGCTTGCCATTTAAAATGTGGTCCTGCATAAGAAGAAGTGGCACTGGAAAGGAGGAAAGATAGTAAAGAAAAAGTAAAGACTAGCCATGCATTTCATTTTAGACAGCATCAGATCATCCCTTAATACTGTAAAAATATTTCCAAAATCCAGATCATGTGTACTGAGATACCAGTAAACAAACCTGGATTTAGAATCCAAGTTAAGCTGCTTTTTGATAACCTTGGGCAACTTCTACTCTTCTAACCTTCATTGTCTACACCTATAAAATGGAGGAAGTGACCCTTGCTATGTTGAGTTGTCAGAATTAAAAAAAAAAAAAAAAAAAAAAAAAAAAAAAAAAGTATGCCTTGGCACTTGGAATGAACACATAAACAGGAGTATCACTGTGGACCTTATAAGACTCTCGGGCCTGAACAAAATACCCATGGAAGGAATTACAGAGACAAAGTATGGAGCAGAGAATGAGGAGTGACCATCCAGAGGCTGTCCCACCTGGGAATCCATCCCATAAACAATCACCAAAACCAGACATTATTGTGGATGCCAACAAGAACTTGCTGACAGGAGCCTGATATACCTGTCTCCTGAGAGGTTTTGCCAGTGCCTGACAAATACAGAAGTGGATGCGAAAAGCCATCCATTGAACTGAGCACAGGGTCCCCAATGAAGGAGCTAGAAAAAGTACCCAGGACCTGAAGGGATTTGTAGCTCCAGAGGAGGAACAACAATATGAACTAACCAGTACCCCCAGAGCTCCCTAGGACTAAACCACCAATCAAAGGAAACACATGGTAGAACTCAGGGCTCTAGCTGCATATGTAGCAGAGGATGGCCTTGTCAGTCATCAACAGGAGAGGCCCTAGGTCCTGTGAAGGTTCTATGCCCCAGTATAGGGGAATGCCAGTGCCAGGAAGTGGGAGTGAGTGGGTTGGTGAGCAGGGGAAGAGGGGAGGGGATAGGGGATTTTCAGAGGGGAAACTAGAAAAAGGGGATAACATTTAAAATGTAAATAAAGAAAATATCTATTTAAAAAAAAAAAAAAAAAGACTCTCAGGCCCTACCCAGACTGAATGAGTAGGACCCTGAACTGTGTCAGGGTCTCCAGGTGATAAATAAATATCCATCAAAAGCTGCAAAGCCTTGATAGAAGGTATGAATGTGTGTGGTGCCTGTCACAGAGAGAGCTTCATAAACACCACTCACTACACCACACATCCCTGTGCATTCACAGAGCACCAGCAAAGACCAAATAGATCCTTTTACCTTTAAATCATTACATAACACACGTAACATATAAATATTAACCAGGTCTTAAAACTCAAATATTAATCCAGAAAGTGTATATGAGGGCAAGGAAAATAGATGGAGTCGTAGGAGACCTACAAGAGGCACTTAAAGAAGTTGTGGGGCTCTTCCAGTAAGTGAGAAGCTACAACAGGTGATGGTAAATGTCTGAAATTGGGGCAACAAAACAGCAGTTGGGATGGGAGGGGGTGGTTCAGTGATAGAGTACCAGAAAAAGGAGGGGGTGGAAGTGGTGGCACACACCTTTAATCCCATCACTTGGGAGGCAGAGGCAGGCAGATTTCTGAGTTCGAGGCCAGCCTGGTCTACAAAGTGAGTTCCAGGACAGCCAGGTCTATACGGAGAAACCCTGTCTCGAAAAACCAAAAAAAAAAAAAAAAATAGAAGGAGGAGGAAAGAAAAGAGAAAAAAGAAAAATATAATGGGCTTCTCACCTGAGCTGTGTTCTCCTTTAAATTTTTAATATTTTAAAGGAGAATGATTTGGAAGACATTGGCAACTGTTTCTTATGTACAGATACGAAATTTAGGTTTCCATTATGCTATGAAAGAGTACCAAAATGATCCCTTAATGGGACATGAAGAACCTTTACCCTCCATCACGTCCTCACTGCCCACTGGGTGAAGGCCTCTACTGGATACTTCACATATATTATCTACAATAAGATGTGTCACCTCCCCAACACACTTCATTGATGAAGAAAAAACTCTGTAGATCAAGTGTTACATACATTGTTCCTATTACAGATTTAATAAAAGCAAGATTTTATCCCTTTATATCTATATTGTTTCTACTCAGAGGTGCAGATCCCCACTTCCTGAGTTTACTGAGTTAGACTGACCCCTTCCTAGAAGCCTACACAAGTGGTAACACTTCTCTACAAATTCTCAGAGCCATCCATGGTGCTTCTTGATAGTACTACACCAGGAAATCTCAGAATAGCCAAATGAACAAATATACAATGGAATGAGCCACATTTCCCCTCTACTCCCTCCCATACATATCCTTCCTCACTTTATTCTGCTTCCCCAGTAGTGAAAGCATCAGGAGAGAATTTGCCACTGTGTAGCGGTAAAAAAAAAAAGAAAAAAAAGAAAAAAAGAAAGAAAGAAAGAAAGAAAGAAAGAAAGAAAGAAAGAAAGAAAGAAAGAAAGAAAGAAAGAAAGAAAGAAAGAAAATGAATCCTCTAAAAACTCCCAGATGAGGGCACACATCTCTACACATATCCAAATGATTTGGGTTCACAAAAGAAAGGCATACACATACATACACATGTGTTGTGTTAGGGAGTGGCCCACCCTTTGAGCTGTTTAAGGTATTCAAAATGAAGGAGTTGAAGCGGTTTGCAACCCCATAGGAAGATCAACAATATCAACCGATCAGACCTCCAATCTCCCAGGGACTAAACCACCAACCAAAGAACATACATGGAGGGAGGGACCCATGGCTCCAGTCTCATATGTAGCAGAGAATGGCCATGTCAGGCATCAGTGGGAGAAGAGGTCGTTGGTCTGTTGAAAGCTTGATGCCCCAGTGTTGGGTAATTCGCGGGTGGGGAGGTGAGAGTGGGTGTGTGGGTAGGGGAACACCCTCATAGAAGCAGGGAGAGGGAGGATAGGATAGGGGGTTTCAGGAGGTAGGGGGAACCAGGAAAGGGGATAACATTTGAAATGTAAATAAAGAAAATATCCAGTAAAAAATTAAACAATATGCAGCTTATGCAAGTTAAAAAAAAATAAAATAAAATATAAGTCTGTGTATATGTGTCTTTCTTTTGGGAATCCAAAACATTCGGGCAGGTGTATAGGAGGCCTGTATACCCGCGGGGGAGTTTCCATCAGATTAACTTTTTACTGCTACACCAGTGTTCTTTGTACAAGACACACGGAACACATGAAACTGAACTCTGTTCTTTCCCTTCTAGGACTCTGCAGGTGTCTCAGTGATCAGTCTGTTCCCTGCTTCTTCCTTGGTTTGTTGATCATGCCTTCTTACTACACTATGAACAAGAAGTAGATAGACAGACGGCATCCCAAGCTCCTGAAAAGACAGTAGACGATGGATATCATGTTCTAGGCCTCCTTTCTGAGCTCACAATTCCAGGACGTCAGGAAATGGTTACATTGGCTATTTCTCTCATCGCTGTCACAAAATACCTGATGAGAAGCAATTTTAAAAGTGGAAGGGTCGATTCTGATGGGCAGGTCAAGAAGATATAGTCCATCACAGTAGGGAAGGTGGAGGAGCTAGGAGCCAGTTGGTCACTTTGTATTCCATAGTCAGGAAGCTGGGTGTGAACAGGAAGTGGATCCAGGCTATAAAACCACAAGGCCTCCCTCTGTTGGCTCACTTTCTCTAGCAAGGCTCCACTTTCTAAAAATATCTACAACCTTCCCAAGCAGTGCCATTAGCTGGGAACCAAATGTTGACACACATGAGCCCATGGGGGTAGGGGGGTGTGAAGTAGATTGATGATGGATGGATGGATGGATGGATGGATGGATGGATGGATGGATGGATGCATCGATGCATCAATGGATCAATGGGTGGATCAATGGATGACAGGTAAGTGAAAATATAAGACAAATAGGAATATAAAGAATAAGAATATCATCATAAGAGAGGTGAAACCTCACTTACTCTAGCTAAATGTTACCTACATTTATTCTGACCACTTACAATGTTCTTGGCCAAAATAAAGTGGGAGGATAAAACGAATTGCCTTTATCCATGTGAAACAAGTTCAGAAGTAGGAAATCCCTGCATGCTATCTCCATTTTGAAAATTACTTCATTTCTATAACTTCAACTACTAAAATACATGATGACATGATTTTAGTTAGATGCATTCCACATGCCTGATGTCTAAAATTAATAATTGCATCAGGCATTCGGGAGTTTATTGCAATTTCTGGCAGCTATTGACTTAAGGCTTCATGTATAGTGTTTTGTTTTGTTTTTAAGCTCTCCCCAGTAATAGCATTATGGGCCTTACTTTCAGCTGAGAAAACTGAGGATGAAGAGGTTCAGCTATCTTTTCTGAATAAAGGCAGCTGATAAGGGACCAAACATTTAAGCAGAATGACACTCTGCCTTCTTGGGGATTTAGGACAGAAGACACTATGAGCAAACTTCAGTAAGATGGTTTAGGAGGGGGCTGCCTGCTTGTTTGGCTTATAAGAAAGCCTTCACTGTCCTTGTTCAATTCACAACTATGAAAGAACACAGTGTGATGCAGACGTAGCTGACGGTTGAGCATTTGCTCAGCATTTGTGAGACCTTGGATTTGTCCCAGCACTGTGAAAGCAAACAAAAAGGAGCAGAGGGAAACCTTTGGAAGAGAATAACTATGTGCCTTAGTTTGGGTTTTATTGCTGTGAAAAGGCACAGTTATTGTGGATTTGGTCTAATGCTTGCATTATGTTATTTGGATTCCCAAAATTACTCAAGAACCTGTATGTAAGATACTGAAGGTCCCTGTCCTAAGCTGGTTCTGATTGGTAAATAAACTTGCTGACAGCCAATGGCTGAGCAGAGAGATGGGGGGGGGGGCAGAATTTTAGGATTGTGAGCAAGGGGAGCGAGAGAAGAAGGAAGAGAACTGCCATGCTGGAAAAGGAATAAGATGCAGGTTGAGATCTGCAGAAGAGAGAGCATACCAATCATGTACGAGCTGGGGAGGAGCGGCCCCAAGACCCTGCCCCCTTTGGGTCTGGGGTAGTACAGATAGAATATAGACTTTAGTAAGTAGTAACTCAGGAGTATTGGATGGGAGGCGTTAGCAATGTGGGAGTGACCCAGCCATTGAGCTGTTTAAAGCATATTCAGATAGAAGGTTGCTTGAGTGTCTTTCATTTGGGAACTCTGAACATTGGGGCAGGTATCAAGGAACTTGCCCCGCTGCTGCCATCGTCCCCAGGGTGATTTGAGTAGCATTAATCACCTACTGCAACACACAATGACCAAGGCAACTCTTATACATACACCATTTAATTGGGGCGGGCTTACAGTTTCGGAGGTTCAGTCCATTATTGTCATGGTGGGAAGCATGGCAGTGTGCAGACAAACATGGTGCCAGAGGAGCAAAGAGTTCTATATCTTTAGCCAAAGGCAGAAGAAGACTGTTCTGCAGGCAGCCAGAAGGGGACTGGATCACACTGGCCAGACTTGAGACCTCAAAATCCCACCTTCACAGTGACCCTTTCTCATCTCCAATAAGGCCACATTTCCTCATAGTGCCATTCCCCATAGGCCAAGCATACTCAAACCGCCAAACTACACAAACATCTTTAGCTGACTGCCACGTAAAATTGCACTTTAGAAGTGATGGTGAGTACCAATAGCCCCAGATTAGAGAGGGCAAGGCAGGGGGATTGCTTAGGTCCAGAAGTTTGGGGCCAGAGTAGGAATTGTAGCAAGACCTCTTATCATTAAAAAATAATAATAATTTTGGGGGGTTGGGGGTAAGCTCAGAAACAGAGTACTTGCCTGCATGGATAGGGCTCTGGGTTCAGTTTCAGCACCTCCACTCTTTCCATTTTTTGCATTAATTTTTTTTTTATGTTGTTACATAAAGTAGTAGGTGGATTTCATCATGGTATCTTTACATTTTGTTCTCATTTGTCCAATGCCCCAACTCCCCTCCTGTGTGCCCCCATCACAGCTTGACTGCTTCCTCCTCCAGTTCGTCTCCCATCCTGCTTTAATGAGACAATTTTTAAATGTGTATGTACTCGCTAATAATGAGTAGTTTGGAATTTTATTAGCATAAGTGAGCTCCCCCTTTTTTTCTTTTCAAATAGAAGGAAAAGAATGAAAAGATGTATTTAATGAAGTAATTTGGTATTATTCTTAAAATATTCCAACTTCAATTGCTTTTTAAAAATGTCTTTAAGCACACCATTTATGCATTTTGGAATAACCCTTTTGTTATGCTGTGCTGTATTTGGGGGCTGATGTGAGGTTTTGAAATGCTGAGCGTTAGAATACCTGTAGGCACCGCCTTTGATCACCAGAACAATGACAACACACATGGGAGTAATTCAATACAGATCGGTGAGCTTTTCTAGGAACAGACATGAGAAAGCTACAAAGCACCAGGAATTAAAGCAGAGGGCATCTTAGTAATATTAGGAATGCACATTCATGTACGCACATATACAAATGCACATACTCACACTTGTGCACATGTGCTCACACAAGTACTTATACACACTCATACATTCTGCTGAGCTCTATTTTCACTCTGTGTATTAGATTATCTGGGAAATCATGCTTTTTTTTTTTTTTTTGGTTTTTAATTGCACATACAACATGGAAGAGGAGCATTTGCTGACTGCTCTGAAAGAAGGCTGGGTCTGGCTAGAAGGGAAAACTGTCTTCCCTTCCGCTTCAAAGGCTGTGTTGTGCTTTGCCTGGGAGTTCTAATCTGTTCTTACAAAAGCCTCCAAGATTTAGAAAACAGCTCATGTGTTCAACAATTCTTCCTTTTCTTCCTTCTGACAGATGGCAGGAACAAAAAGTCAGATCTATGTAAATCAGAGTGCAATACCACAGTATAAGAAAGAAAGATAAGATTGGAGAGGATCATAAGTCAATATCATTTTAAGTGATAATATTTCAATTTGTTTTAAGTGGAGAATAAAACAGAATTAGATTAGTAGACATAAAGAAAAAAGGCTTTGTTTGTTTGCTTGTGGTTCTGAGGTTGAACCTAGGTCCTCGCACATACTAATTAAGTGTTTACCACTGATATCTATACCTCTTCCTGACAATTTTATATATATATATATATATATATATATATATATATATATATATATATATATAATTCTGTATAATATAACCTCTTAAGAGGAATTATTGTCCCTTACCCTTCCTGACTCTCTCAATCTGTCAAATCTAATTTGCCTATCTTACTTAATAAATGTTTCTAGAATCTTCCAAAGTACAAAAACATCCCTCTCTTTTTAATGTGTAGATTTTTGAGTTAAAAGTAAAATTTTATGTCAATTGTCTGTGAAAATCTACCAGTGCAAGAGAAGATATAAAAAACACTACAAAGTATACACGCTCGAATGTTCTGTGTGGTTGCATTCTTTTTATATACTTAATGCCAATTGATTATGGCTGCTGAAACTAGAATTAACTAAGAAACAAGCACTGGACTGGAAGTGTTGGTGGACAGGCAGAACACTTTCTGCATGAGATCAGCTACAGGCCAGTCAATGAAAACTCTCATCTTTTAGACCTTGGCATTTCCAAATCATGTCCCTTTCACTCTGTCTACTTAGTCACTCTAAAGACCACATACCAGGAATAACTTCTCTGATAGCCCCAGGTAATGTTACAGTCATGAAATTTGATGACACTAAAAAGATGATTAAAACTCTAAATTGTTGTAGGTGACTCAACTCAAAAACAAGAAAACTAATTAAACACAGGCTAGGACCTGAACAGACATTTCTCAAAAGAAGACATACAAATGGTCTATTTTTAAAACTCCCAACATCACTAATGCAAATTATAAGCACAATATACCAGCACCTTAAACATGGTAATGACTTTTATCAAAAGAACAAAAGTGGAGAGACAGGGAAAGTGGCTGAATTGGTAAACTTGCAACTTGCTTGGTAAATGTGATTCCCAGATTCCATACAAAACCACTGGACATGTTGGTGCTCACTTCTTTTCCCAGAGTGTGTATGGTGTGTGTGTGTGTGTGTGTGTGTGTGTGAGAGAGAGAGAGAGAGAGAGAGAGAGAGAGAGAGAGAGAGAGAGAGAGAGATCCCTTGGCCTACTTGGTAAGTTCCAGTACAATGAGAGACCCTGTCTCAAAAAGACAAAGTAGATGGCACCTGAAGAAGTATGCCTGAGATTGGCCTCTGGCCTCTACAGGTATGAACACACATGCACCCACATGCACATGCAGATCAAATTATGTGCATATATATTTTTTTAAAAAATCAACAAACCTATTTTCTCATCCAGAAATACCATACTTGGACATATACTCAAAGAAAATGAAATCGTCATGTCTCAAATACACCTAAATATGTAGCCGGACTTTTGGCTACTTTATGAGTCCCTATTTCTACCACACTTCTCCACCCTTATTCCTTCCAACCCCAAAACACTAGGTAGGAGAGAAAGAAGGCTAGAGAGGAAAGGGGGCATAGATATGGTTAGACTACTTTCTGATGATTAGGGACATTGAATTCCTTGGGGCAATTTTAATTTTAATCAATCAGGATATATCCAGCCACCAACCAGAAAACAGGAACCAACAGCAGAGGTGGTGGCAGCAGCAACAGCAACAACAGCAGCAGCAACAACAGCAACAGCAGCAACAGCAGCAGCACCAACAACAGAAACATCAGCAACAGCAGCAACAACAGCAACAGTAGCAACAGCAACAGCAGCAACAGTAACAACAGCAACAACAGCAACAGCAGAAGCAACAACAGCAACAGCAGCAGCAGCAACAACAGCAGCAACAGTAACAACAGCAACAGCAGCAGCAGCAACAGTAACAACAGCAACAGCAGCAGCAGCAACAGTAACAACAGCAACAGCAGCAGCAGCAGCAGCAGCAGCAGCAGCAGCAGCAGCAGCCCTCTTGCATTTATATACCCTTTCAAGAGTCTCCAGAATTCCAAATGTCACACATTTACAAAAACTACTTGCAGCTGGCAAAATAATGCCCCTGCCAGAGCACCAGGCTGCTTTGGAAAATCTGAAGCATCCCATATCCCACACCTAGGATTAAAACAAAACATATTCCCATAATATTTCTATGCTTTAAAAAAAATTCACTGCACACATTGTAGCATTACTTATAACAACCAAGAAATGAATCCAACCTAAATGTCCACCCATGGATGATGAATAAAGGCATGTAGTATATATGTTCATAATGGAAATATGACTTAGCCTTCAAAAGGAAGGAAACCCTGTTATCTGTGACAACAGGGAAATAAGAAATGGCCCTATGTGAAATAATCCCAGCACAGAAAAATAATACTACTTGAACTCACTCATATGCAGAATCTGAAAAAAGCTGAGAGCCCACATGTAGATGGTGGAATGGTACTTCCCAGAGGAGGAGCAAGGGTGTAAAGTCAAAAGTGAGAGGCTATCTATCCATTGTCAGTGGACACTTGGCTAGACAGGATAAATCATCTCTGAGGCAGAAGCACATTGCATGGTGACTACAGTTAGTAAAAGCATACATCATATGTGACAACTACAGTATAATCAGTCCTAGGTGTACTTACAGAAAATTAGCTTGACTTTTCTCATTGCTTAAATATGCATGTATCAAAATATACTATACACAGTAAACAGCTATTTTTCTTTGTCATGTGCCTGAGATTTACCTGGTTTCTAGGAAGGCAAAATGTATTCAGATTCTCAGTTTCCACAGCAAGCCTGTCATCTGCTGAGCAATTGCCTCTGCCTAACACATAGGATCTCTTAATATAGCTGGTAAGAAGAGGGAGACCCTCAAAATATTGAAATTGTTCACACATCTGGAAAATTCGCAATGAGAGCCTCGTCCTCCTGACATTACAAGTCCTCCCTAGGCTCCTCCACCTCTGCCCTCAGTCTCTCTTCCCTCACTGTCTCTTGGGACTGATTGCCATGAGCCATTGAGGAAGACAAGTGATCAATACCCACAAGCAAGGACGGGGTTCTCCCAGCCTCTGTTGATCACTCTAGAGGAGCTGAGTTACAGGATCAGAGTGAACGAGATTTTGTGATAGCCAACAATTCCCTTCATTTTGACCCTGAGGAAAACATGTCCTGGTGGCTGCTTGCTGTGACAAGCATGCTGCATGTGGGAGTGTGACCCACTATGTCTATTTTATCCACCAGTTCAGTTTTTTGTTTCTGTTTTTTTTTTTTTTTTTTTTTTTTTTTTTGTGACAGGACCTGCCTGGCATGGAACTCAGGATGTATGCCAGACTAACCTTTAACTCAAAGAGATTCCCCTGCCTCTGCCTCTTGAGTACCAGGGTTAAAGGCATATGCAACCATGTCCAGCTCAATTTAGTTTTTAGTAAAAGTAAAAAAAAAAAAAAAAAAAAAAAAAAAAAAAAAAAAAAAA
>NC_034593.1:98868484-98910387 GCF_900095145.1 Mus pahari | reverse complement strand
AACCATGTCCAGCTCAATTTAGTTTTTAGTAAAAAAAAAAAAAAAGAAAGAAAGAAAGAAAAGAAAGAAAAGAAAAGAAAAGAAAAGAAAAGAAAAGAAAAGAAAAGAAAAGAAAAGAAAGATGCGACCCACAGCCAGTATTTCTCTGATACTGACCATGATCATAAAGATTTTTTAATACTTGAATTTGAGCATCTTATGACAGACTTCAGCTCAATAATTGCTTTCATAATGTCCACGACAACTTTCTGTTTCTGTGGTTAATAATAACTCGACTGTTCTTTAATAACACAGAGAGCAATAGTTTCAATAAAGATTAAAAAAATATTCTTTATCTCTAAGAAGCCAGACAGTTGTATCAGTGAAGAAAGACTTAATTTCTTTCAAAGTAATTTGATTTTGAAGTTGGCTTTAAACACCCTCTTTCAACTCCTTTGCATTTGAAATTGTAGACAGTATCCTGCTGTTGAAAGAAACTAGTCCAAAAGAGAGTTGGATTGAAAGATACTGCCTATGTGTGATGTCGTCTCTTCCATGTTTTCTGGCCCAAAGTTCTCCACAATAGTCTCACCCTCTGCAGATAGACTGGATGAAACCCAAGCCTTGAGTTCTGCCTTCCAACGAGTCTTTTAAAAATGAGCTAAGCAATGTCAATTTGCCACAGGATCTGAAACCAAATTAGCATCTCATCCCAGTCACACGCTGTGGCGAATTAGAGCAGCTGTTTGATACTTGTTGTCTGTGGATTCCATTTCTGCACCAGCCACGGAAGCCTTGCTTATAGAACCTGAGCTTTGTTGCCACAACATCTAGCCTTAACCTGAGCCTAGACCATAGTCATTTGTCTGCTAAGCATGAACTGGGGACAGGGTCACCTCAGGTGGGCTAGAGAAACCCTCATCACCTACATTAAATACCTGCTAGCCCAGAAAAGATAGTCAGCCTTCCAGGATGCCTAGTGGCTCAGCCTGTCCACTGCTACCTGCCCACGGCTGTTCATATGACACAGGACTTACAGTTAGATTAATGAAGGACTCTTTAGAGGAACAACTGCAGTCCAGGTCATCTAGCAACTTCCAAGTACACAGCAAGTATTTATTGAGTGGATGAAGAGCAAATGGTGTGTTCCTATGGGCTACTTCTAGTCTCAAAGCTACAAAAATGCTGCACATTACTTTGGCATTTTTTTGTACATATTTGACGTGCTTCCTAGATTTTTACCTTCTTGGAACAATTCTCTGTACCAATGTAAAGACATGTATTAGAATAAAACAATAGGGTGAAGTCATGGGCAAGACACAAGTAAAACTCACAAATAATATATTCTCTAAACTAAAGAGCACAGGCCAAAAAGTTAGAGAACATGAAATGCCTTTGTTCAATTTTGATATTAAATGTGATATTACTAGAATTACCTTAAGGAAATCAAAATGCAATGTAACAAATTGATGCTTAGTAGAAATCATAGACTGCTTCTCTCGATAGCCCCAAATCACACCTCATTTACAGAAAGTACGGTTTGAAGCTCTTCAGAGTGGTTTTCTCTTTAATTCCTGTAATTCGTATGAGGGACAATGGGTCCATCCAGCTGTATATACTTAGCTAAGTCACTAGCCCAGTGGGGGCATCATGAAAGACGGTGGTGATGAGCAATTTGTTATCTCTGAGGTTTTAAAATTAAAATCATCACAGCTCATTCCAAGAAGGGCCAAACCACTCATTGGAAGAGGAGAAAGAGAGGACACACCTCTATTGCTCTTACAGAAATACTTTCGTTTACTCTTTCTTATTCACCTTTGGGGATTAAATGGCCAGTGACCATGTATTCGAGTTGCTGTCCTTTGTGTAGTGTCCAAGACTCTATTATTCAAACAAATATTTTATGTTATATCATGAGTCGGGAACTGAACTGTGTCATATTTCAAAATAGCCTATGAGCAAAGCCCAAAAAGAACAATGCAGACAGTAAAGTCTAACAGTGTATTAGGAGGTCAGAGAACACAGAATGCAAATAGTTTTAGTGTTTATAGAAGGGATAAACTTGACTAGATCTCTGACACAATATTTTTTCTAAGTGAAGAATAAGTTGAGAAAAAACCATAATGTCCAAAATGTACAATTCTGAAGGACTAGGAAACAAAAAGCAGGCAGGCTAGCTCAGAGTCATCCACACTGGACTGTTGTCTAGGTAACCAGTGCCATCTAGGTTGGGCTATCTGGGGGGCCCAGACCATGGATGTTCTCAAAAGATCATGGAGATCTTAGAGGTTGAACAAGGAGAACAGGGAGCTCTGGAAGTTTTGAAGAGGAAAGAAAGATAACAAGTGTCATTTAAGGATTGTCATTGTGCGTGTGGAAAAGGTCACTTCAGGAGGCAGGGCAGCCATTCAGAAGTGAATTCTCTGAGTCAGGTGTTAGATGAAAAAGATAAATTATTGAGAGAGAGTCAAATGGACCTGGGGAGATAACAGGAGTAGAGGTGTGAAAAATCTACTCAGATTTCCGTATCTGGTTATTTGGAAGAACTGAGTTTAGCAATCAGGTAATCCTGAAGCCGGCAGAAGGTAGGAGATGGAGAGAGAGAGGGGTGATGTGACTAGGGTTGAGACTCATTAGCACAGAAAACAGTTGAAAGTTGGATGTACAATCATGGCAGAATTCAGTAGAAAGAGATTACAGAGTGTGGGATACTGTTCAGAGTAAGGGATGACAAGAAGAGAGCCAGAACAGTATTGGGGAGTAACCTGGATATGACAGTGTATCACCCAATCTGGGTTGGTGCCCACCAAAGGATTACTTTGATGCTGGTCTCTTGGATGTCCTTTATACCCTGGACTTGGCATGTTAATGATAGAAACTATGGCTGTGCCATTTCTATAGTCGTTTCTAGATAGCAACTAAGACCCAATTCCAAGTCAGGACCTGACTTTTGGAACCCCAAAAGTCTTTAATTTTTGCCTTTGAGGAACTCTAGATATTATCATGTGCACAAAAATGCACATACACACATGCACAAATCAAAGTAACTCAAGGCAAACAATATCCCTTTCTCTAAGATATTGAATTAGGCCTAGAAGAACGGTTCCATGCAGGTGCATGGGTGATGGCCCATAATCCGTCCTCCCCAGGGAACTAGGAGCTCTCAAGCCTCTGGGTGAACCCCAACTCTGCTTGGGAAGTTTGTTTTCCTTGTCTGAGTCTACTGGTTCCCCTCCTAGGATTCTAAATTGGTCTGTGATAGATGAATCCGTAGTAAGCCGACATTTGTTAACAGTCTAGATTTCTCTAATGCTGGAGGTTCTGTAGTAAATAAAACAGACAAGCATATCTGTTGGCAGGCTCCTCTGGCTTTCCTCACTGACCAATGAAAGCACAAAATAGTTGGAAAGTGCAAGTATAGGAAGCACATTTCTTACCTATCAAGGCTGCCTCTGTGATCATAGGAACTCTATCTATGCTAAACTGCAGCCAAGTTGTCCATTGGGTCACTAACAGTCCCCAGTTCCCTAAGGTACAACATCTCTGGTAACTCCAGGGACACCAGCTGCAACCCCTTATCCCTCCCCCCACACCTCGGGGGTTCTTTCTCTCCTGCTATGATTGTCACCTGCTAGAGCATCTTTTTCTGTCTGAGTGCTACGGAGGAAAATGAGAGTCCCCAGGAACTTCTCAGAATCCGTTTGCACCTCCCCGCTGAGCTGTTCTCAACTCTTTCGGAGTCCATAAAGGAGAAAGTAAAAATCAAAGGCACTGACTAGGAGCAGAGCAGAAAATACCCAAACTCCCTTACTTCCTCTAGTACACGAGTCACCGGAGGCTTCAGAAGTTGAGACAGGTGAGACATATGAGTGACAGATCAGGGCTTAGAATGCCGCTCCAGCTAGGTGAGCCCTCCTGCTGTCTCACCCTCCCAACCCAGGTAGTGAGAGGTGAAATGAACTATGCCACAGGCTTGGTTTAGTTCTCCTTCCTTTCTTCTCCTCCCCTCCCCCGCACCGCTACTTCCTTCTACCCTTTCACCTCTCCTCCCCTCCCCCTGTCCTTTCACCTCTCCTCCCCTCCCCCTGCCCTTTCACCTTTCCTCCCCTCCCCCTACCTTTTCAATGCTCCTCCACTCCCCTACCACACTGCCCCTCCTCCCCCTCTCATCGAGTCCCTTTTACTCATTTAGACTGTTTGTTTAGAAGAAAACTTTAATACACCAAAAGATACACCTCCCTAGCCACCTCGGTACTTGTGAGAGAATGAGTCACCTCTTTACTGAACAAAGGTTCTCAAGAAGGAAGTATCCGGAGGCAGAAGGCTTGACACAGGGAATAAATTCTGTGCTAGGTTTGAGGATCTGATCTTGTTCTTTTAGGCATTCAAGAGTTTAAATGTTTATTTACCCGCAGATGGCAATTGTTACTGTCTTATTTCATCTCCGCTTTTCTTGTCTCTTTCATAAAAGTGAGAAAATTCCTTTATTATTTGGACAGTTTTTACGGAGAGACATCCTTGTCAACTGCAGGAAGAGGAAGTAGAAAGTATTCAGCGGTAGATTATATCTCAATGCACACCAGACATATGTTGGGCTCGGTAGTCAGGGAAAGTAATCCATTTTGCTTAAACATTAAAATGAATTTTGTAGCTTTCCTGGCTCCATAACATGCCGCCAGCTTTCATCAAGTGTGTGTTTTCACATTAGAATCCAAAATGCTCACAGAATGAGATTTCAAAGGGGGTTTCATCCATAAGGAAATACTAGAACACTCCTATCTCCTACCCCATCCTCATCCTTCCATTCTCCCACTCCACCCCCATCCCACACCTCCCTAACCCCACCATCTATCCCCACCCGACCCTACTTCCCATTCCCACCCTCCATTTTCACCCCCATTCCCCCTCCCCACACCACCCTCCATTCACACTTCTCATTCCCCCACCCCACCTCAAATTTCCACCAACATTTGGGATTACTATAACTTGGTTCAATTTGAACACTAACTAGGAACTTCAATTAAATAATAAATAGTCAAGAATGAAGACTTAAACCCCATGACTTCTGTACAGAAGGCAGGCACCAAAACAACATATTGTTACCCTATTGTGACCTAATTATTGCAGAGGACAATATATACTCTAACTTTCAACAGAGTGTTACAAGGAATGATCAAGACAATTGCTAAATAATGTATTCTCAGAATAAAAGTGAGTTTTGTACATTTTCTTGGTGAATAATAATTCTACCCATCTTGATGAAATCACATGTATAATATCTAGTATCCTGAGTCTCTGGAAACTAGAAGAAAAGTGCTATTCCTTAAAACCAAAAGAAATGTGTTCTTCCTTTAAAAAAGAAATATAAATAAATAAACTGATTCCAATCACTCTTTATCCCAAATTGTCTAGCGTCCAAGAGCAGCTGACACTAGCTCAGTGCCAAGTCAGATCTGTATCTACTCCCACCTCCTTGCATTTGGCTGTATAACCTGGGGTAATCAGGGGGTGAGGGCAGGGATGAGGGCTGGCCTTCCTTTGCCTGCGGACTGAATGAATTGGAAAGTACTTTCTGACTCAAAATACTAGTTCTGGAAAATCCATATATTCTTTCTGTTCATCAGATTCCAAAAATCATGAAATATCACCCTGTGTTACTTCATCCAAATCACTGCCAAACCTTGTCTGTGGGTGCATCTGACCTGAACTGCATCCTTGTCCCAGCCATAGTCTATCCCCTTGTTAAATGTACTCGTCCCAGGCCAGGAATGCTTACTTACCACACTTCCTAACTCTAAACACACTATGGTTCCTTACTGTCTGTCCTGTTGGATACACTCCATAAAAGAACAAGATGTTATATAAATAAAGGTCATCAGAATACCGAGGGTTCTTAATGCTCCCTGAGACAAGTCTATCTCTCACTTTTACCTGGATGCCTAAGGTTTCTACCATCTCCTGTCTGTCATTTGTCTCTCTTCTCTAGCTACTCAGTCAGTCCCCATTCTATCTCATTCATGTGTCAGATCATCTTGCACATTGTTCAGAATCCACACTCCTCTTGTGGAAGGTGAGCTTTATTAAGATTTTTGATTAAACTTTATATGGTGGTGTGATAGTTTGTATATGCTCAGCCCAGGGAGTGGCACTATTAGAAAGTGTAGCTCTGTTGGAGTAGGTGTGTCTCCGTGGGTGTGGGCTTTAAGACTCTCATTCTAGCTGCCTGGAAGTCAGTCTTCCACTAGCAGCTTTCAGATGAAGATTCTGTACCATGCCTGCCTTGATGATAGTGGACTGAACCTCTGAACATGTGAGGCAGCCCCAATTAAATGCTGTCCTTTATAATACTTGCCTTGGTCTTGGTGTCTGTTTACAGCAGTAAAACCCTAACTAAGACAGGAGGTTAAGTATTAATAAACTACCCACACACAGACAACTGAACCATTAAATAGCAGAATTAGTCTCCAAACTAGGTCTGTCTGATGTCAGAATCCAAGATCAGGGCAGAATGTATGGTATTGCCCCTGTTTCTCCTGACAATTGACTTCTGGTATGACGTACCCATTCTTCATTCCCACAGCTCCAGTTGGAGAAAATGTGGCAAACATAGCATCTTGGAGACACAATTGCTGGACTAGAAAATACTGAGTACTCTTCTGCTCAGTATTGAAAAGGAAGAAGTCAATAATATATCACTATTTGCAGATGATATGATAGTATACTTAAATAACCCCAAACATTCCACCAGAAAACTCCTAAACCTGACAAACAACTTCAGCAAAGTGGCAGGATATAAAATTAACTGCAACAAATCAGTGGCCTTCCTCTATTCAAAGGATAAACAGGCTGAAAAAGAAATTAGGGAAACAACACCCTTCAAAATCGTCACAAATAATATAAAATACCTTGGTGTGATTCTAACTAAGCAAGTGAAAGATCTGCATGACAAGAACTTCAAGTCTCTGACGAAAAAAAATCAAAGAAGACCTCAGAAAATGGAAAGATCTCCATGCTCCTGGTTTGGAAGGATTAATATAGTAAAAATGGCCATCTTGCCAAAAGCAATCTACAGATTCAATGCAATCCCCATCAAAGATCCAACTCAATTCTTCATAGAGTTAGAAAGAGCAATTTGCAAATTCATCTGGAATATCAAAAAACCCAGGATAGCAGAAACTATTCTCAACAATAAAAGAACCTCTGGGGGAATCACCATCTCTGACCATAAGCTGTGCTACAGAGCAATTGTGATAAAAACTGCATGGTACTGGTACAGTGAGAGGCAGTAGATCAGTAGAATAGAATTGAAGACCCAGAAATGATGGTCACTTGATCTTTGACAAAGAAGTTAAAACCATCCAGTGGAAAAAAGAGAGCATTTTCAACAAATGGTGCTGGTTTAACTGGCAGTTAGCATGTAGAAGAATGCAAATTGATCCATTCATATTTTCTTGTACAAAGTTTAAGCCTAAGTGGATCAAGAACCTCCACTTAAAACCAGATACACTGAAACTAATAGAAAAGAAAGATCAAGAATTGACAAATGAGATCTCATAAAATTGCAAAGCTTCTGTAAGGCAAAAGACACTGTCAATAGGACAAAACAGCAACCAACAGATTGGGAAAAGATCTTTACCAACCATACATCCAATATATACAAAGAATTCAAGAAGGTAGACTCCAGAGAACCAAATAACCCTATTCAAAATGGGGTACAGAGCTAAAGAAAGAATTCTCTCTCAACTGAGGAATACCTAATGGCTGAGAAGCACCTAAAAAAAAATGTTCAGTATCCTTAGTCATCAGGGAAATGCAAATCAAAACAACCCTGAGATTCCACTTCACACCAATCAGGATGACTAAGATCAAAAACTCAGGTGACAGCAGATGCTGGCAAGGATGTGGAGAAAGAGGAACATTCCTCCATTGCTGGTGGGATTGCAAGCAGGTACAACCACTCTGGAAATCAGTTTGGCTGTTCCTCAGAAAACTGGATATTGTAGTACTACCCGAGGATGCAGCAATAGCACTCCTGGGCATACACCTAGAAGATGCTCCAACATATAACAAGGACACATGCTCCACTATGTTCATAACAGCCTGATTTATAATAGCCAGAAGCTGGAAAGAACCCAGATGTCTCTCAACAGAAGAATGGATACAGAAAATATGGTACATTTACATAATGGAATACTACTTAGCTATTAAAAACAATGAATTTATGAAATTCTTAGGCAAATGGATGGAACTAGAAAATATCTTCCTGAATGAGGTAACCCAATCACAAAAGAACACACATGGTATACACTCACTGATAAGTGGATATTAGCCCAGAACCTTGGAATACCCAAGATACAATTCACAGACCACATGAAGCTCAAAAAGAAGGAAGTCCAAAGTGTGGATACTTTGGTCCTTCTTAGAAGGGGGAACAAAATATCCATGGGAGGAGTTACAGACTAAGTGTAGAACAGAGACTGAAGGAAAGGCCATCCAGAGACTGCACCATCTGGGGATCCATCCCACATACAGTCACCAAACCCAGACATTATTGTGGATGCTAACAAGTGCTTACTGACAGAAGCCTGTTATACCTGTCTCCTGAGAGGCTCCACCAGAGCCTGCCAAATACAGAGGTGGATGCTCTCAGCCAACGATTGGATTGGACACAGGGTCCCCAATGGAGGAGCTAGAGAAAGGACTCAAGGAGCTGAAGGGGTTTGTAGCCAAACAGGAGGAACAATAATATGAACCAACCAGTACCCCCAGAGCTCCCAGGGACTAAACCACCAACCAAAGAGTACACATGGACAGACCCATGGCTCCAACTGCATACGTAGCAGAGGATGGCCTTGTCAGTCATCAGTGGGAGGAGAGGCATTTGGTCCCATGAAGTCCTGATGACCCAATGTAGGGGAATGTCAGGACCAGGAAGTTGGAGTGGGTGGGTTGGTAAGCAGGGGGAGGGGATGGGCGGTTTTAGAGAGGAAACCAGGAAAGGGGACAACATTTGAAATGTAAATAAAGAAAATATATTTTTTGAAAAATCAACAAAAAAAAAAAGAAAGAAAGAAAAAAGAAAGAAAAGACTGCACAGTCATCCCTGCCTATAGATAGTGTGGCCAGTTGCTATCCACAAGGCCAGTGGTTCAATTGCATTTCCTACATGTGAACCCTAAACTGTTTAGCCTAGTGAGCTGGCTCGGGGGAGGAAGGTGCCTTATCCTAAGCCTGAAAACCTGAGAGCTCCAGGAAGAGAGAAACAACTCGTACAAGTCACAAGTCATCATCTAATCACACACACACAGCAAAGGAAGCATGGCTTTTCCCATTCATCCCCACACTGATGTGTTTCACACCTGCTCGTGAGAAGAGATATACAGAAAAATACTAATGTTATTGAGTTTCTAGTATGACCACACACACACACACACACACACACACACACACACACACACACACACACACATAAATAAATGGGGGTTTTTTTGGTTTTTTTTTTTGTTTTTTTTTTTTTTTTAAATGAGAAAATTGTGAGCCATTTGAATGCTCCAGTGACTTGAGGGGAGAATTGAGAAAGCTTTTTCTGTTACTGATTAACAGTAACTTAGACAATTAGGAAACTGTTTTCCCCATATGTGAGCCATTTCAAGATTTCAAAGATCTAACAGGAGACCATTGACTGAATAATTTTTTGGTAGTGGGGAGTATTTTCTTAGAACCAGAACTTTTACAAGCATTCACATAAAATCCAAATTGTAGCCGGTTTATTGAGCAATAAACCCAATGGCTGAGGATGTCACCAGGTTATAACAACATGAACTCTACTAGATGTTTGTAGAGAGTCATTAGCCAAAATTAATTAATTAATTAACCAATTAATTAAATATTTTAATCCCTTTAGCAAGAACAATGGAGAAAAATGATGATCTGTGGCAATCACAGGTAAAAATGTTAGCCTATAAACCACAAAACTGTCTCAAGAAATCAGAACTTAAAGATGGGTCGAGGGTTAAGACCCAGGCTCAGTTCTCAGCATCCACATGATGGCTCACAACCATCTTAGCACCAGCTCCAAGGGATTCTACTTCCTTTTCTGGTCTCCATGGGCAGCAGGCACACATGTGATACACAGAAGTATGAGTAGGCAAAACACTCATACATATCTTTTTAAAAAGATATATATATATCTTTTTAAAAAAGAAGTCAGAATACTATAACTTTTGTCCAGTTTTCAACAAAAACTGTGAAATCATTATAGAACATTTGCCAATCTAAACAACTTTCATTATTTTGTTTAATGACTACAAAATATATGATATCTGCTAGAAACCTTAATACTCTTTTGTACTATATAAAATTGAATCTGAGTCTACTTGCTTCTTTATAAAGAAATCAACAAATATCCTGACATATGATATTCAGTTAAACGAAAAGCATGCTTTGTTACATCAAATGTGTACTAACTTTATTCTTGACCTTGCTTAAAATTGAAATTACATAATACTATACAAATTCAGTAAAAATCTCCTATGGTCCTGCAGATTTGATCCTGTTCAAAGATTTTCTTTGGGTGGAACATAGCACAAAATATGACCATTTTATTGTTACATGAACAACAGAAAAAAGAAATTCAATATCTTGCACCTCTTTAGCATTCAATTAATTTTTTCCTATATAGTCTTAAATCTCTACATACAGAAAATATTACTCATACAATGCAAAAGTACTTAAAATTTTATATGTATAATTTTATATTATGAGAATATATTCTATATCTAAATAATAAATGCAAAATAAATTATATGTGCATTTATATAGAATATACTAAACAGAGAAAGAAGAATTCTATCTCTATAATGCATTTCATATATATTCTTTGTATTTTTATGTATATACTTTTGCAATAAAAATGTAATTTTACTCTTTACTCTTTTATCAATAGTTTTAGATTATTTTATTTTTTGATAATTCCATACAATAAATTTTCATCATATCACCCCCTGACTGTTCTTTTAACTCCTTCCAGATACATCCTCACCTCTCTACGCCCCCTATTTTGTGTCTTCTTTCTTTTAATTCAATAATCCATGGACTCTAAACATGTGGGTGTGGAGTCAACCACTGAAGTATGGTTGACCTTCCAGGAGCAATATCCTTTAAAAAAAAAAAACCTACTGTCCGTAATTCTGTAGCTAGTAATGGGCCCTGGAGAACACATTCCTCCTCCATGCTAGAATGTTGGCTGCCTTGTTCTTATGCAGGCAACCACAGCGGCTGTGCGTTGGTGAGCTGTGGACAAAGAGTGGACACGGAAGCCATCCATACCTACATGTTCAAAAGTCATGATTTAAACGAACAGTCCGATACAATATGCCCTGAGCTTTCACCTTGAAATACTTTCACAACAATGCAAATTAGAAACGGAGGGGTTTCTTGTCAGAATGTGGAAGTTCAGGAGATGCAGCCTGGTCCTGTCCCTGACCCACATCTACTTTGCCCCCATAAGTCTGGGCTCTCCCACACCACAGGGGTCTTACTCGTGCACAGATTACCTCCGCTCAGCCTACAAGTTTGTACTCAAAAGCTGCCCACAGCCATCTCTAAACCTCAAGAATGGTCACCCCCGTAGTTTATTAGTCCTCAAGAAGAGAAGAAGGTGAGGGAGAGACCCATGACGGCTTAGTTGACAAGTATGGAAGAGTCTTATCAGTGCCTTGGGCACTGGAAGTGTAGGGGAGAGGACCCAGACCCCACGTGAGCCCACTCCTTGGGGCTGTGGCCTCTCTGCCCTCGTGTCTGTGTTGGTTTAGGAGTAGGGGTACTGGCAGTGAGACCAAGGCAGCTCCCAAGCGCCCGCCCATCACGGGGGACATTCTGCTTGCATCTGAAGGAAGACTTGACAGAATCTTTGTCTTTGTGAAAAATTTTAACAAGCTCATCTGAAATGGATGCCAAGACCCTGAACGACCAGGATTTAGGAAGGGAAGACATAAAAGACAGAGCGTGACTATGCTGAGGACAGAGCCATGAGATCAACGGCAATGTCACGGAATGGCACAGGAAATGCTTGTTGGAAAGAGGCCTTTGCAACAAAGTGGAGCTCTGGTTCGAAGTCTGAACCTAGGTGACTTAAGGTCATCTTAGATTAATTTAAATAGAGTAGAATAAGGAGAAATAAGCTTTCCAGAACTTTCATAAATCCCTAAGAGGTCTCTAGACTGTCACAAGCTGTGAAATGTTAGACTAGCCATAGCTAGTGCTGACCTCAGGAGGAAACTAGGTCCTGTGAATCTCTCTCTCTCTCTCTCTCTCTCTCTCTCTCTCTCTCTCTCTCTCTCTTTCTCTCTCTTTCTCTCTCACACACACATGAACACACATACATATGTGTGTAACATCTATAGAAAAATCCTATGTTTCATTAAAGAAACCTGAATGCTTTTTTTTTTTAATTTGGCAAATATAAATATTCAATAATTTAATGCTATGCAGTGAATACATTTTTCAACGAGTAACAAAGTAAACACATTTTAAAAGTTTATATATCAGCCAGAGGTTATAAAAGCCAAAATCAGAGATTAAAAACAGGACCCTGAATTCCTTGGCAAGGTACAGTAACTCCTTAAGCTAACTCTCTCTCCTCTCTTAGGACACTAAAACTTTTCCAGCTGAAGCTAAGGGTTTCCAGTAGGTTTCATAAAATGGTTGTTCAGATTGAACTCTGAGATAAAGACCATCTGCATTTTTACAAAATGAAATATGTTTCTGCAGCACTTTGGGGAGGGAACAACACTCTTTCCTTCCCTAGAGCAGAACAATCACAAAGGGAAGGGTTGGCTCTGGCACAGTATATTGTTCTTTTATTCAATTGAGCATTGTGTGTTAGCTCTAACAACCATGACCTTGAAAACAAGGACAGGCAGGGACTGTCTCCATTATAGTTGCACTCTCTAACTACAGTTCCTTAAAGAGTTAATAAATACTACTTACTGACTGCAATTTATTTTTTAAACAAGTAAAGGAAGCATCAAGCTCTTTATAGACAATTCACCTTTTCAGCTCCAAGTGCCATTGTCGTTAGCTTTAGGTGCAGACAATCACCTTGGATCCTTCTTGACTAGTATGAGAGGATATTGGCTATCTTTTGCCTAAACTACTTTCTCTCATGATCATTGCAATTTACCAAGCATCGGCCATGTGAAAAGGTTTATGTACAGGAAGGAAGATACCCCCAAAGCCTGATTATAAACAAAAGCATGTTAGAATAGAGCTAGATTGATATTATCGTAGGAGCACAGAGGCAAGGAAAGACCTACTGTCTGAGTAGGAACAAGGAAAAAGCAGCTGGCCAGAAGTTCACCAGGGAGGAAGAGCAGATGGAAGAGTGTGAAGGAAGAAGAGCACATATTAAAAACTCTGATATTTAGCTCAGTACAGCTGTCCCCAGAGAGGCTCTGTCAGAGCTGGACCAATACAGATGGAGATGTACACAGCCAAACATGGGACTGAGTGCGGGGACTCCAATGGAGAAGTTAAGGCAAGGACTGTAGGAGCTGAAGGAGTTTGCAACCTCATAGAAAGAACAACAATATTAATCAACCAGACCCCCCAGAGCTCCCAGGGACTAAACCACCAGCTAAAGAGTACAAATGGAATAACCCATGGCTCCAGCTGGATATGTAGCAGAGGATAGCCTTATCTGGCATCACTGGGAGGAGAGGCTCTTGGTCCTGTGAAGGCTCAATGACCCAGGGTAGGGGAACGTTAGGTCGCTGAGACTGGAGTGGGTAGGCAGGCACCCTCATAGAGACGGGAGGAGGGAGGAAGGGATCTGGGGTTTGTGGAGGGCAAACTGGGAAGGGAGATGACATTTGAAATGTAAATAAATAAAATAACCAATAAAAACTCTGATATCTGTGAACACACACACACACACACACACACACACACACACACACCAGTAAATTTTATAGATCAAAACACTGCATAAAGTAAAAGGAGTTTTTAGGAAACCAAGTAGCTGGAAATAGGCAGGAGTGCACTGTACGGGTCTGGGAAGCGTCCCGGGCCCTCAAGTAAATAGTCCTCAAAGCTTATGCCGGAAGGGGAAACCATCGTCTAAGGAGATTCTGCTGTCTCAGTAATGAAACCCACGTGACTCATCCTGAGCTGTCAATTTGACTGATTTCCAATCTCCTGGGAGATGCACCTGGAGATGTGTCTGTGACACTGTCTCCAACTAACCTGGGAGGGAAGAATGTGGGAGGCGCCAGTGGGTAAGAGCACCCGACTGCTCTTCCGAAGGTCCGGAGTTCAAATCCCAGCAACCACATGGTGGCTCATAACCATCTCTAACAAGATCTGATGCCCTCTTCTGGAGTGTCTGAAGACAGCTACAATGTACTTACATATAATAAATAAATAAATCTTAAAAAAAAAAAAAAAAAAAGGAACCGAATTTTAAAAAGACAAAAGAAGGGAAAGCCAAGGGAGCAGTAGCCTTCATCTCTGCTTTTGTGACCACAGCAGACTGTGTCCCCAGCAACTTCCGCACTTCTGCCTCCCTCCGTGCTTGCCAGACAAATGTGAGTGTGCCCTCAAACTGACTCCACACAAGCCCTCTTCCTCAGCTTGCTTCGGTCCTGTGCTTCTGTCACACCAATGGGAGATGCAATCGATGCAGATTCTGTAGTCGAATTCAGAGTGTACTAAATCCCATTTCTGGATGAAAACTCTAGAAAATTCCACAGATACCTCAGAGATAACGCACACAAGACTTGGTTCTCCTTAGTTTCTCCGAGGAAGAGAGTTCGGCAAGCCACTCTGTTTTTAAAAATAAAAATAAAAATCATTTTTTTTTTGTAATTAATATGGGTAAATAAGAGGTCTGTTGAAACAGAGGTAGAGAGACTTTGGACCGTGCAGTTGCGGAGCAGTTTCTAGGATGAGGCCACACTAGCCCCAGGGCACAATGACTAAGGCAAACATTGAGGAAGTATGTGGGCAGCTGTGAATGGTGCAGAGGTAAAGCATGAACCTAAGGGGCCTAATGCTCTCTAAGCTAACAAGATCTGTGAAAACCCCTCTGGGTGCAAACCTGGAAAACACAGGTTTCCACAGGCCCCATGCTCAGAGCACAACACAGCTGCCCTCCACCAGTAGTGTTCAGTCATCTGGCCTGTTAAAACGGACCTTATTAGCAAATGTTCCTTTTAGAGTAGGCTTTGTATTGTCACTCCTGGCCACGGGGCAACTAAATGGAAAAGAAGCCATAATGATGGGGAAGCTGATGGAGGCTAGCCTGCTTCCCATTGGTTACTGTACCTTGTGAAGCATCATTCTGCCTCCCCCTTTTTTTTTGCTCCAACATGTAATAAGGACACAAGCTCCACTATGTTCATAGCAGCCTTGTTTATAATAGCCAGAAGCTGGAAAGAACCCAGATGTCCCTCAACAGAGGAATGGATACAGAAAATGTGGTACATTTACACAATGGAGTACTATGCTGCTATTAAAAACAATGAATTTATAAAATTCCTAGACAAATGGATGGAGCTGGAGGATATCATCCTGAGTAAGGTACCCAATCACAAAAGAAATGCACATAGTATGCATTCATTTCCCCTCTTCTAATGACTCCTTTCGGCACATCCCAGGCCCACAGTGTACGCGTCAGGAAGAGAGTCTATGTAGGTACCCTGTCCAGGTGTGTGTGCCAAGCAAGAGTTCTTTCCTAAAAATGGTTTTGTGGAATGGCAGAACAAAAAGGAAACGGTTATAGTCTCTGTTTCTGCCCCTCCTCCACCCCCTCTTCCACTCCTTCCCTCTGTCTTCTTTTGCCTTAAGGCTTATTTTCCATCATTGGCTACCAAGCAATCCTAAATGATACATTGCCATTAGACAATCGTTGGCTCTAGTTTAATGATCCATGGGGTACTTACAAGGGAACTACAGACAAGAGAGCATTGGGCAGGAACACTCAGTTTATAGCTTCATAGATCACTACAGATTTACAAATAACTTCAAAATGGCTTGAGGTGATGAGAGAAAAGAGATGGCAGGGATTGGATGTGAATGAAAAGTTCTACAAGCATGGGCCACACTGTGCCTGGGCACTAGTCCCGGTGTGAGAAACAAGGCTTGTCAGTCATATGAGTGAGGGGAGTGTCATGGATTAGTTATGTCACTGTCAGGACAACTCGGGGTGGGGCAAAATAAGAAGGTGGAGTTCATGGGCTAAGGTGTCATTTAGGAGTATTCAGACCAGTGTCAAATGGATGACGCGGAACACCCCGGGGCCAACAGCCACAACAAGGAAGGCAGGGTAGTTTTGCCACAGCAGAACCTGAGGGTGACTTATTCAGTCACTCCAGAAGCCTCCCTGCATTTCTGACCTGGTATCCTAGCTGGCACTGCTCCCAGAGAAAAGGGGAGGGTACCTGAGGCAGCCAGGAGCCTTAGAGGGTGGACTTTTCTATGCTCCTGCCCTTGGTCGGAGAGACTCCTCTCCTGACGTTTCCTGAAGCGTCAGGCTTCTCGGGCTTCCCATTCAGAGGCTCCTAGTGCTTCGCATTCTGGAGCGGCTAGGACAGACAGCCCAGTGGACCTGAGATTTAAGTCTCACTTCCTTTAGCTCAGCTGTGGCGCACACGTGCCATTTCCCAGGCTTGCTGTGAGGATACATGAGATGGTGCAGATAATGCGTTTAGTAGAGTCACACTTACTGAAAGCTCAACCGGTCAACAAAGTTAGAGAACGTGCCAGCTGACATGTTCAAGGATGCGACAGAGAGCAATTCCAGTCCCTGGGCTCTCCAAGTCCTATCCAACACATGTTATTGTTTTAAAAACCTTAGGGCCTGTTGCTAGGCTGTGCACTCGTTGGATCCATCGCGTGGCCCTAGAAGACTCCTACTGCAGGTGGAGGGGGTCAGGAAGGTTTTGGCTCTTGCTTCTAGAAGCGGGTGGTGGGGAGCACCTGGCAGCCCAGCGGCAGCTGATTCACACAAATGGTATTTGGATAAGGTGGAGGGAGTCATAGAGGAGCCTGCCCCCTGCCTCCCGGAAACTGGCTCCTCTCTCATTCATCCCAGCTGCCATCTTTCATCACCGGCCTCCCCCAGATGTGGCAGCCAGCTAACTCATTCTCACAGAATCCCCTCCCACACCGGGAACATGTTGAGACTTCCCTGCTGCTTGCTTGGAGCCGTCCTAGGAGTGCAGCATGGTCCGTTTGTGAGAAGCTGAGAACCGCAGCACTGAAGGAAAGGTGGGACGAGGATTAATATTTGTTTTCTCATGCAGCCAAAGAAGTGAGTTTGTTACTTAGGTAGTTTGGGGATTGTGGTTAAGAGACAAAGCTTGATTGTAGAGAAGGCTAGTATCCATGTTCACAAACTACAGCCAAAAGTTACCACAGCTAACAATGCTGGACCAGAGAACCCTCCACTTGGACAGTTGCTTCTAATGAGTCACAGTCAAGACAGTGTTGTCTCCCACATCAACCAAGGCAACACTGGACACAGCAGCAATTAACTGCTATGAAGCCAGAATATAACCTCAGGGGGAAATTACACTTCGTTTGGATAGCTGCACTCCATTGTTTAAAACATAAAAACTCCTAAATGTGCTTTTTTAGGATGCTCCCATTCAGATGTTTTTACATCAACAAAAAGCCTCATTGGAACCAAAGCTGGAAGTTGCCCCACCGTAGCAAATTGAAGATGACTGGTGGGAAGTTAGCTGAGTTCCCACCTCCCTCTGCAAAGGTCCTGAAAGGAACCTGGGTGTTCCTTTCCAGTGGCTTTATACACAAAACCTTTTGTGAACAAAACCCATCTTGGGTGCACAGATAAGAAAACAAGGCTACTGTTTTCTAAGAGTCTCATATCTGGCGTGAGTACTTATCTAGCAGGAAGCTGTCCGAGGTTACTATCACAGGGCCAGCTGTTGGAGGGGCTTGGATTCAAATCTCCCTCACTTGTTTGCAACCATCACATGATAGAACTAGAAGGACACTGTTCCTAATAACGAAATTTTCAGATTTATATTACTGTCTTTAGATCCACGATGTCTGACACATTAACAGGTATAGTACACAATAAATGTTTGGTTTTAAACGTCGTCTCTTTTTCTCTTTGTGGAGGACACACTTGAATTTAACTTCTAGTGGATTCCATCTCAAACTACTCATAAAGTATTCTACCTTGGAGGTTCTCACTCCAGAATTCTAGGAGTAAGACTGTAGTACAAAAGAGAAATTATAGAACAGAAAAGTAAACTTTTTAGATTGAGCTAGTGGGAGAAAATCAACATTGTTTGAAATTTGTATTGCTGTTTGGTGGTCGTGAGGTTCTTTAAAGCTTTTTAATATTCCCTAACTCAAAGATGGTAAAGTATGAAAGACAGGCAACACACCGACTCACAAAGGGTGCGACCTTTGTGGGGCGATGCACCAGGTCTCAGTGGCTAGCCACCAGCCAGAGGAACCTGAGTGCTAGGACTTTAGGTATTGCTTCATCCCACCGTGCTTTCTCACTTTGGATGGAAACACAGGTATCAGAGCTTCTCAGAGTCTCGTTCTTGTCTTTCGCCTCATAACTCTGAAGATGGAAATTCTGTTTCCCCCCATTTCACAGCTGTTATAACTGGCTCAGAGGGGTGAGGCAATTTGTATAATATCACAGAGGCGCTGACCAGCAGCTCTGGGTCCCAACCGGCTTCTCTGGGCTCTTGGATGACTAATGTCTGTTTTCTAGTAAAAATGTCAGCCTCTTGTAAAAGCCCAAGAAGCTTCCTAACTAAGAGAGGTAATGGTCTGCACAGTTTGTACTTCTGCTACAAACCAAACCACAGCTGAAAGAGACAAAGCCAGAGCCAAAAACAATGATTCACTGCCTACCTTGTGAAAGGCACTGGTAATTCTGGGTCAAAGTCTAATGAACGGATGTGCGCATAGCAATTAGCTGTGCGGTCACCCTGGCTAACAATCTTGGCAGAACAGCTCTGATTGTCATAGTAACTGGACTCTTCTCTGCCCTGCAGGAGAATTCCACGTGGCTGATGCAGGATAAAGCAGCCTACCAAGGGCTCCCTCTCCTCCCCGAAGCTGGAATTCTGCCTCTTAACACTTCCTGCAAGAAATAATTCAGGGAGGGTCAGATGGGATGACAAATACAGGGACATCACTGGTCAATCATTTCGACCACTGTGAAATGTCTGATAACAACTCACAATGCCAAAAATGGTGAGGAAGTTGACTCAGCCAGTCAAGTGTTTGCCATATAATTATGAGGACCTGAGTTCCATGTAAGAATACCTCCACCTATGGGAGGTAGAGATAGGTAGGTCCCTGGAGCTTGCTGGCTAGGCAGTTTAGGCAAAACAGCAAGCTCAGGGTTCAGTACAAGACTCTGTGTCAAATTAAAAAAAAAAAAGGCAGATAGTTATTGATGACAACTGACATTCACCTCAAACTTCTATACCCATGTTCATACACATTCATATACATGCATACATGTACACACACACACACACACACACCTTACAAAGGACCAGGTAAAATCAATTCTGTTCATTTCCTTCTCTCCATTAAGAAGACCCATCACTTACAACCAAATACATCCCATTACTACACTGCTTCAGTTCAAAAACCTTAGAGAATGGGACAAAGCATTATTAATCTAGTTAGCAGTCTCCTTGAGTCACCAACTGTATATGGCTAAGAAGACAAGAGGTAGGAAATTTAGGGAACGAAAATTGACAGAATGACTAATACAAGCTGAGCATTTTATTTCAATCGCGCAACTCCAAGCTCTACATATCACCTCCGTTTTGTAAGAAGCAAACCAGGGTTCAGAGAAAAAGAGCAGCCCTCTGTCTCACAGACAGTGGGGCTTCAAAGCCAGGGCTCCACAACTCTAAAACCTTTGTTCTTTTTGTTCTCAAAGTTCACTTGTATTTGCTTTGTTCCAAATGCATCTGCATTTAGAATCATTGTGTGTGTGACAGTCACCATTCCATGACTATGATAAACTACCTGAGGTCATCAGGTTTTTTAAAAGAAAAGGTTTGAGGAATGAGACATGACGCAGTGGTTATGAGAACTTGCTGTTCTTGCAGAGTTCCCAGCACCCATACAACAGCTCAAAACGATTTGTAATGCCAGTTCTGGGGAAGCTGACACCCTCTTCTGCTCTCCATTTTCCCAGGCAGGCACATGATGCACATGTAAGCATACAAGCAAAATATTCAGACACATAAAATAAAAATAAATAAACTATTTTTAAAAGATTTATTTATTTATTTTTACGTAAGTACACTGTAGCTGTCTTCAGACACTCCAGAAGAAGGCATCAAATCTCATTACAGATGGTTGTGAGCCACCATGCTGGGATTTGAACTCAGGACATTCAGAAGAGCAGTCAGTGCTCTTAACCACTGAGTTATCTCTCCAGCCCAAACTTCTATTTTAAAAATGAAAAATTTGAGTTTGTCTCACACTTTTGGAGGTTTTATCATTGATTTGGCCTACTGCTTTGGGGTCTGTGGTAAAGCGGAAGCATACACAAAACCCACCACCTCCTAGAAAGAAAGAGAGATGGAAGGTGGCCAAGGGTCTCCGTATTCCCTCAAGGGCATTCCCCCTGTGACGAGGAGAACTCACACTAGGATCCCCTTAAAGACTCCCCATCAACCTCCTCCCAGTAGCACCATGGATTGACAACCAAGCCTTCTACACAGTCACCTGATGGGGACACTTACCAAACCTCTAACAGTTGTCAATACATAAATTTAAAAAAAATGAAGTTTACCTTGATGGGAACCCAAGTAATTAGAATCTTGAATTCAGTTCCCCCATCTCCCATCTCTGTACCCTGTCAACCACTGTCATGTTCTTGATGTAGGTCAGATAAGCAATTAGTGACAAAGCATAGGTTCTATGATAGATTGACCCTCGAGTTGCTTCAAAAGGTGACTAAAAAGTTCACTCACTGGGTTTATCCCTAACTTATTCCATTATGCTGCTGTAAGAGAGGTGGCTGATCTAAGTTCCCAGCATTGTGAGATTCTAATTTATTAAAGAGAGAGTCAGGAAGGTCACAATACATGGCTTAGGAAGGGGAATGTGCTGGTGGATCTGCAAGAGTTCTTGGTGACAAGCTAAACTGTTTTAACATTTTTAAAATTTGCTTTGTGTATGAGCTTGCAATGGCCACATAGCCAAGTCCATTACCCCATTTCTTGAGTATGCATTAACCCTCATAGTTAAGCACATTTTGTAGAAATTCCCATTTCTTTCAGGCTCTGATACATAAACGTGGTGCTGTGAATGATGGAAAAAAGTTCAAAGGCTCGACTCTCAGCTCTATCATCAGTGAAGTCAGCATCAGCCTGAGTCCAGGGAACCACCAGAACGAGATGGCCTTTGTGGCCCTGAAGGGGGCTATATGTTCATTTATTCAGTGAGTAGATATAAACACATGTATACAGCATACTGACCCAGTGTTTATTAAGCAGCATATATTAAGCACCTGTCATATTAGAGTAATTGCAAAGAAAAACTGTCCTTCCCAAGGAACTCCTGAGAAGATATTTAACATATTCACAGCTGCAGAAAGAAATCTGGCATTAGCATCTGTGAGCATGATGGTACCAAGTCTCCAGAAGTATCTAAACCTCTTCCATTATTTCAGTGGTGGTCGGGATCCACAGAGTTCTCCCTGACCACTTCCACCCTGGACATCAGACTGACCTCCGCATTTCTCCCTTAACTGTGAAAAGCACAAATGACTCTTCCATTTTACTAACTTCTCTGGACTTGATTTTTTTTCTGTCTGCTGAAGTGTGCTTTCATTCATAAAACTTAATGCTGTGGTTTTTTCCTCTTGTTGCTTTGAGAATACCAACCAGAACTAGTCATGGTTCTCTCTCTCTCTCTCTCTCTCTCTCTCTCTCTCTCTCCCTCTCTCTCTCTCTCTCTGTGTGTGTGTGTCTGTGTGTGTCTGTGTGTGTCTGTGTGTGTGTGTTCATATGAGTAATACAATAACATTAATATTTTTCTGTGTATCTCTTCTCATGATCAGGTGTAAAACACATCATCGTGTGGATTGGAAAACCCATGCTTCCTCTACTCGATGTTACTGTTCACATGTTGATTATTTTATCCCCAGTCAATGTGGATGGAGGCTAGGAGTCTGTTCTTCATCTTTATGGTTACTTTCCCATGTCACCACTCTTGCAGACAGCATTGCCTTGCTGGATCCTGATGTCTCTTCTCTGTGAGCCCCTCATCAGCAGACATTCTAGACTGGTACCCGTACCAGCATCACTTGGAATCTTCTGGAAATGTAGGCTTTCCAGCCTCACTCTAGGTCCCCTGAACCAGAAATTCTGGCGGTGAAGCCAGACAGCTGTGTAACTTCAACTCTTTGCCTGATTCTTATATATGCCAAAACTGAGACCCTCTCTCTTCAGCAAAGACATGAGGAACTGGTCATTTGGCCACCAGTGGGATCAGAAACTGGAGGTGTGGATCACACAGTTGGTAGGTGACCAGACGTCTCCCTTCAAACACTATTGCAGAATCCTCTGTTTAAGTTTATACCAACATTCTTATATGATTCTCTTTATAACTTTATTTCTTAAGTCAGGAATAAGTTTGGACCCCACTGTGCTATGGCCTTGGGTACTGAGATAGGTATGGTCACCTTCACCTTGCTCCATGAGAGAGTCTGAGGAGAGAGAGAGAGGAGAGCTACGCAGCCACTGCTTACTGAACACTTACCATGGAGTTTCTGTCTTTACTAGCCATACTATAAATGTCCTGGCTAGTTTTATGTCACTTGACACAAGCCCAAGTCATCTGAAAGGAGGGAACCTTAATTGAGAAAATGTCTCCACAAGACCCAACTATAGGCATTTTCCTTTCCTTTCATTTTTTAAAAAAATTTATTCACTTTATATCCCACTCACTGCTTCCCTCCCATACTCCTCCTCCCCATCATCCCCTCTTAGTTAGTGATTGATGGGATGGGCCCTGCCCTTGGTAGGTAGTACCATGTCTGGGGCTGGTAGTCCTGTGTTCCATAAGAAAGCAGGCTAAGCAACCATGTGAACAACCCAGTTATCATCACCCCTCTGTGGACTCTGCATCAGCTCCTGCTTCCAGGTTCCTGACCTGTTTGAGTTCCTGCCCTGGCTTCCATCGATGATGGACAGGCTTTGAAAATGTAAGCCAGATCAACCCTTTCCGGCAGTTAACTTAGTTGTGGTGTTTCGTCACATCAATAATAACCCTAACTAAGACAGTAAGAAAGGAGATCACCTTAATGAGGCCAACAACCATGACTAAAGCTCAGCTTTCTTTATCTCAACCTTTTATTTTGAAAATCTTCAAATCTACAGCAAAGTAGAAAGAAAATCACAATGGTTATGGCATTGACCCAGACCTAGCAACTTCTCCCCTAATTAATTGACATGTGTCTTTTAAGACAACCTACTATGTAAAGCTCGACAAACATCATTGTGACATCCAAGAAGTTTGTTATTCAGGACTAAGGATATTGGTCCAAGAGTTACCTAGCACGTGAAAAGCCTTGGCTTCAACCCTCAACACCACAAACATTTTTTAAAAGAAATTTATTATTGATGCAAAAATATGTTAGTAATACCGTACTGGCTAAAAAAAATGCTGTAGGCAATGCTGAGGCCTGTAGTGTGGACTGTCATAGACCTTCAGCTCATTTCCTTCATCTCAGGAAGGTCTTAGTTATATATCTGATCTTTGTGATACCAGGCATGTTTTCAAGAGTCTGCATCAGCCATTTAGGACATTTCCTACATGTTAGTTGTCTGGGTGCTTTCTGACTTTGGCAAGATCACATCAGATACCTATGGTTAGCTTCACACGAGCATGATGCTTCTTATCTCTTGGCTCAAGTAGTTTGCAAGAGCTATAAGTACTACAAACGTAGCATCTCTCCTTTGTAATTTTACAGCGTTTTGCATTGCGGTGTTTTGAAGTCCTAGATTCTGTTCTCTAGCAGTATTTGTTTCTGGTGGTTTCAGTATTCTCAATGGCATTGATACTGATACTTTATTATGTTGGTGGCTACAGAACAGACATTTTTTTCCTATCCTGACATCATTTCTTCTAAACCCATTACACAACCTCATTCTCCCTTCTCCAACTGGCTGATTCCTTTTCCTCCCAAACAGACTCCTCCAGCTTCCATGTTGTATAATATTTATTAAAATACCCAGTTTCTGCAGGTGAGAGAAAACGTGTTTGTCTCTCTTTTGTGACCATTCCCCTTGACAAAGTCTAACTCTTTTGTCTTTTGTTTCTTCTTTAGAATGTGTTTTTGTCCATTTATTTTTAATTAGCTTACAGAGCAATGGGTTTCAAGATAACATTTTCAGATATTCTTTGTTCTTATTGATCCCCCAGCCCTGCTGGCTCCCATCTTCCTTCCAATAGTCCCCTCTGCTTTCATATCATATGCATTATATTACCCTGCCAAGACCTCCTCTTCCTGTCTTTTAAATAGACTTTTAAAAAAGGGATTTATTTGTTTTAATTTATTTATTTGCTTTACCTGGACATACATCTGTGCATCATATGCATGCCAGGTACAGAGAGAGGCCAGAAGAAGGTACTGGGGCCCTTAAAACTGGAGCTCTATGTAGTTGTGCAGCACTACATATGTGCTGCGAATCGAACTCAGGTCCTGTGGGTGCTGGGAACTGTATTCACATTATCTGCCCGAGCCATCTCTCTGCACCATCTCTCCAGACCCATTTCCTTCCATTGATACAGTCCCATTCTAGTTTCATTACCTACATCTCCATGAATGTATGCACACACTTACAAATTAAAATCTGGGATTTACATATCACATAAAAACACGTAGCATATATCTCTCTGAATCTAGTTTTTCACAGAACAATTTCTTATTCCATCTGTTTTGCAGAAAATATGGTGCCTTCATTTTTCGGTAAGTCTAAGTGAAATTCCACTGTGTATATGTTCCCTTCTTTCTTTACCTATTCACCTGTTGATGAACATCTAGGCTGGCTCCATTTCTTAGCTTTGTGAATCATACAGCTTTGAATGTATGTTCACAAGAGTAATGTTGCTGGGTCCTATAGTACTTCTATTTCCAGTAATTTGAAAAATATCCATCCTAGTTTCCATACTATCTATACAAATTTGTATTCCCGCCAGAAACACATAAAGGTCCATCTTTTCCAGCATCCTTTCCAGCATTTGCTGTCATTTGTTCTGATGATAGACAATCTAACCAACATGGAATGGAATCTCAAAGCAATTCTATTTGCACTTTTATTGATTTCTGTGACTATTTTTGATGTTAAAATGTTGAATTCTTTTTCTAATATTCCCTTGCCACTGGTATTTCTTCCTTTCAGAACTGTCTATTCAATTCACATGCTTGTTTATTGACATACTGATTGATAGGTTTGAGTTTGGGGCATGCTTTTTCTTTCATTTTGTTTTGTAGTGTGTGTGTACTACTATTTGGAGTTTTGTGCAGATCTTAGATATTAATCCCCTATCAGATGTGTACTTGGCAAAGATTCTCTCCCATTCTAAAAGATGTCCCAACACTCTGCTAAATATTTTCTTTGCTCAACAGAAGCTCTGTAATTTTACTCATTGCTGTTTGGCGAATCTTACTATCATTTATTTCCTAAGCTATTGGAGTCCTTTTAAAAAGTTCTAGCCTATCCTTACATCTTGAAATGCTTGTCTTTAATTTCTACCTTGAGACTGTTTGTAGCCCATGAATTTTTAGCTCTGCTCTCTTGATCTTGTCCTAGAGTTCTTAAATGTGTGGTCTCCTCATTGGTTTTTGTTTTGTTTTGTTTTTTCTTTAATGCCTAAATTTACTTGCCATATCTGCCACTTCTAACATTCTTTCTTCTCCTTTAGTTAGTCTATTGTTAACCCTTTCCACTATTTTTTCATTTGACCACTGTGTTTTTTTTTCTATCAATATTTCTGCGTGTCTGTTTGTTTTCAGGATCTCATCTATGCTACTGTCTTTCCTTTACTTGCATTGCTGCCTTTCTCCACCAGCTCATGAGCTGATTTCCTGACTTTACTCAGCTGCTTGTTTGCATTTGGAAATCATTGGTCGTCTCGCACGTAGACTTTTGAATTGTTTGTGTGGCATTTCAGACTTAGGGTATACTAATTGAGAGGGGCTTTATTTGAATTTTTTTGTTGTTGATGGTGGGTTGTCTTTTTATTTTAATCTATTGGTGTTTGCCTGCATGCATGTTTGTACCACAGGCGAGCCTGGCTTGATGGCTGCAGGGACCAGAAGAGGGCACTTCATTCCTGGAGTCACATGTGGTTTCAGTCACTGTGTGGGTGCTGGGAATAAAATCTGGATTCTCTAGAACAGCAATCAGTGCTCCTAACCACTGAGCTATCTCTCACTGTTCCTAACCACTGAGCTATCTCTCAGTGCTCCTAACCACTGAGCTATCTCTCACTGTTCCTAACCACTGAGCTAACTCTGCTGCCCTGTATTCATTTTTAATGGTCAAACATTTTTTGTATTCAACCAATGTATACCCAGATAATAAAACCTCCAGAGCTCATTATCTTAACAAATGGGTTATTACAAAGTCTTAGCATGTACAAGACTAAATTCAATTACTTTACTTTAGCCATGCAGGAGTAACTTTTAATCCATATATGTTCTAGGGAAGTAATTTTTATCTCCCTAGGTTTACATTTATATTTGCATAACACAAGCTAATAGACAAAACAAACAAACAAACAAAAAAACCAGCACAGTGTTGATACAGGGCCAGAGTTCCTTAAAGAGGGCAACAGAAGCAAACACAACTCGGCTGAAGCAACTAAAACTGTAGAGCCTTGAGCATACATTGCAGTGTGAGATGTCTACCTCAGCACCCCCCAACACACACAGGCACACATGTACATACCCCCAAATGTGTACATGCATACACACACATACACTGTCTTGTATTTCCTTCACAGTGTTGGTGCTGCCAAGAATGAAATCACTAATAGTAATGCCCTGACCTATTCTGCCATCTCTGGTTTCAGTCTTGCTGAGGAAAGGCCAGCCTGTGACACTGAGTCTGAATATTTATTAAGTGATCCATCTACTGGCCACGAAGGCAGAGATAGTGTGTGTGTGTGTGGGGGGGGAAGATACTGTTTAAAACTTAAGATTAATTCTAGATAGGGATCAATAAAGCACCCATGCTTAGGGTCCCAGATTGGCTTGGGAAACATTGTTGACAGAGAGGTTGGTCGCTGCCTGTATTCCCTGGCTGCTGGCGTGTTCCATGAGTTGGGGAAAGCCCATTGCTCATTTTAAACCTGTTGTTTCACTGATGCTTGATCAGGAGCCAAACAAAGCAAAGGTCCCTGAAGTGTACTTGGCAGCCGCCCTACTCCAGCCTGTGCCTTTCAACAGACAGAACGAGGCTTTGAGGCGAGCATCCTGTCCTTGTGCCCTAAGCTGGGGGATGACACTTAGAGGGAGGGACAAGCTGGCTCTGCTGCCCTTCAGGAAAGAGATGCTTAGGGAGTGTCTGAGTTACTGCTCTCACGACTGAGCAGACGGATGGGCCCATTTCCAGAACGGCAAAGGTATCAAAGGCAAAAGCATCAGATTTTTGCTTCATGCTGCTCTGTGGTTAGAGAAAAGCCTAGTATTTTATACTTATACATGAACACAAGATTATCCATCCTCTGGCTTCTGTGTACTGAGTCCAAAGAAATCCCAGTGCAAGGCATTATAACTGTTTTGTAAGCTCACACTGAGTCTACTAATAATTCGTAGTAAGTTCTGGATGTGAGTCGTATAAGGTCAGGAGTCCATACATAGAGCTCTAGAATTAATGAATGGCTGATGAACAAATGAAGCTGGAGTACAGAACGAGGGATGGAGTAAGTGAATGGCTATCAAGGAACCCGGATTTTGAATCCCTCCTGAGATCCTTCCCAGCTTCCCATATAACCATGTGGACAGCAACAACTCCATCAAGAAAGTAAAATATGTGGGGAAGCAGAATATTATCTCAAGCCTGAGCATATGTGGTTGATCATCAAGAATCAAACCAGCTGATAATATGCAGCCACATATACTATTCAAGCAATTATCAGGAAATCAAAAAGGATCCCAAAGTGAGTTGTGGTGCATGATAAATAGACCACAATTTGAATTTTGACACTGTCATGAGTCTAGATAATGAGTCATTGAACATCTTCACCTACACATATTCTGAACACACTTGCTTCCAAACAAGAGCATTTTGAAAATATAAACAAAGAGTATACTTACCATAGGCTTGTCCTGTTGTCTTAAGATGGACACAAATAAACTCTTCAAAATCAATGGCTATTTGAAGAGTCCAATATTAGAAGAAATAACAAATTTAGATTAAATACTGAATTTTCTTGAGCAAATAAACAATTAAAAAAGCATTTCAAGGCTAATGTTTCACAGCTAGCATGGATGCCTATAGCTATTCACATGTGTGGTCTTTTTACTGCTTCTCTGATTTAGAAATGTGTACAACAGACACAGAAATGCTTACCACTTCTAGGTACCTAATTTCTTCTATTTTTGTTTTAAAGTTTCTTCAAATGGTGCTCTGTTCATACTAGTTAGATCATAACTCTCCCTAAAAGTTGAGCTTTGAAAGACGTTGAGGGTGAAAAGATTTCTTTGAGGTGCCAACCATGACTACCAACTGATAAAATGGACCTAGAGCCTCCCACATCTTCCAAGTGATGTTTCCTTCTGAGCATTTCAATCTGCATTGAAACCAAGAAGAAGATAGATGTATCAAACATATGCACATACGTGTCCTATGGGAATACAAATAGCTGGAAGCTTGGGCTAATGAATACCATTTCTTGTGTCTTTGTGCCATCAATATTGCTGTATTAAGAGTGGCATTTTAAGACATGAAACTCAAGAAGAAGGAAGACCAAAGTGTGTATACTTCGTCCCTCCTTAGAATGGGGAACAAAATACCCAATGGAAGGAGTTACAGAGACAAAGTTTGGAGCAGATCCTGAAGGAATTATCATCCAGAGACTGCCCCACTTGGGGATCTACCCCATAAACAGCCACCAAACTCAGACACTAGGCAGATGCCAACAAGAGTCTGCTGACAGGAGCCTGATATAGCTGTCTCCTGTGAGGCTCTGACAGTGCCTGACTAATACAGAAGTGGATGCTCACAGTCATCCATTAGACAGAGCACAAGGTCCCCAATGAAGGAGCCAGAGAAAGTACCCAGGGATCTGAAGAGGTCTGAAGCCCCATAGGAGGAGCAACAATATGAATGAAGCAGTACCTCCAGAGCTCCTTGGAACTATACCACCAATCAAAGAAAACACATGGTGGAACTTTTGGCTCTAGCTATATATGTAGCAGAGGATGGCCTGGTTGGTCATCAATGGGAGGAGAGGCCCTTGGCCCTGTGAAGGCTCTATGCCCCAGTATAGGGGACTACCAGGGCCAGGAATGGGAGTATGTGGGTTGGGGAGCAGGGGGAGGGGGAAGGGATAGGGGATTTTTGGAAGGGAAATTAGGAAAGGGGATAACATTTGAAATGTANATAAAGAAAATATCTAAATAATAATAATAATAATAATAATAATAATAATAATAATAATAATATTTTAAAAAGAGTGGCATTTTAGCCAAATGCCAAATGTGGTGGCTTATTTCTGTAATTTGAAAATTCAAGAGGCAGAGGAAGAGGATCTCAAGTTCCAAGACAGCTTGAACTACTTAAGGAGACCAAGTCTTTAAAAAAAAAAATCCCATTCTTAGCAAATTAAATCAATACATTTCTCTTCTCTAAATGTTTTGCTTCACTCTTCTGCTCTTAACACAAGGCATACAAGACTCAAGATGGAATAAACCAATTGTACTAAAGGTATTGCCATCTGTCCTCTCGCTCAAGCAGACACCATGCTTAAAAAGTTGTCTTTGGTGGGAAGCAGAAGCGGGAGGATCTCTGTGAGTTCCAGGTCAGCCAGGGCTACCAGAGATCTTGGACAAAAAAAAAAAAAAAAAACCCTCCAAATAGTCCTTAGGAACATCATATATTTTAAACTTTTAAAAGATCCAGATTATCACTTCTACAGACCTGTGTAAGTTCCCCCTCCATCAAAGCCTAGCCACAAGCTGGAGTTAAACTAAGTCTAAACAAATCCCATATAGAAGATGCATCTCATAACACACTATGAAAAAAGTTGCATGACACAGGCTCAGGTTCCTTCTGTGTTTAAACCGCAGATCAGAGTGATGGTTAATAAGAAAGGGCAAAAGGGAAATATTATTTGGTCACATCATTAAAGTCTTTTGGTTTTGAAGTGATATAGCCTCACTATGTAGCTTTGGCTGGCCTGGGCTCTCTCTGTAGACCAGAGTGCCCTGAACTTAAAAGCAATCTTCATATTTCAGCTTCCTGCTTTCTATAGGTGTGTCCCACCAGGCCTGTTCCTTGCACATATTAAAGCTTTAAGAACTATCTAAGTTCATTCTCCAACAACAGCAAATGTATGTTTTATAATTTCTAAATCATCCCTTGCCCACCAGAGCAGAAGGAACAAAGAGCCCTGTGAGGAGACCAGGAAGGCTGGAAAGCTACATCGGAGGAAACTCTTGGCCTCTAGAGAAATCAGGGCCTTCCTGAGAGGATCAATACCTTACAACTAAATCGTCCAGGCCTAATTTTCCAGGCATAAATATTCTATAACAAAGCATGATAATAAAGCTTGCAATAGGTATTGCAGACTTCATCCACTGACATTTGTCACAGGAATTAGAGGCTGCTCTTTCGAATTATAATCACCAGCTTGTATCAGTTGATATGTATAGATTCTTTTATAAGTCAGAGAACTCCAGATTCTAAGTTTGACCTTCTCATTTACAGGTAGGAAGCAAATGCTGATTTTAGAAGTTTCTCATTCCAAGGGAAAGTTCTTCACTCACAGTGATCTAGATGCAACATGAACCACCCAAGCCAGGAGGCAGATGGAGGATGTGGAAAAGACAGTGGGTGATATCAGGTCAGCACAAACTGATCATGGGGTACCAAATGGGTGAGCAGGAATGCCTGCAGGCTCACTGACCTCAAGAATCTGTATCAGAGGCCAAGACGGAGCCACGACAGCCCAACCCAGTGCACACCAGCCACCCTCGCTGTCACTGTTTACATAAGCCATGCCATGTGTTCAAGTGCCATCCATGTTGTATTGAAGTAACCTTTAGGGGAATGTAGCAATAACAATATAAATGTTTGACAACTACCCAAAGGTGAAGAATGAAAATCACCTAACGAGCTGGTTCAAGCTACATTTTAGAACAACCATGAGTTTATGTGTTAACTGTTTTGGTCTCCTTTTACAAAGAGTAGTGAAGCTCACCAGAAAGGCAACTCAGTTCTTGATAAAAACGAAACAAGACTGTCTATTCCACAGATACAGAGCAGTGATCTTTGATTTTGCTGTATCTTCTGTGACTAGATGACAGAGGGTCAACTATAAAGCTTACCGCAGAGCTTTGTGTTCAAACAGGGAAGGGAGGTTTCAATGTCACTGCCGACCCTGATGCTCCACAGACCTCCTAATTATACTTGGGTCTGGACAACTAAAGCTTTGCCATCAGGGCAGAGTTTGGTAACCAAAATGGGGAGCATGAGGATGTGAGCTTCGCACTTAATAGGGTAGGGAGTGAGGGAGGAACTGTTCGACAACATGGATGCCATGTTTCCTCTGCACATTAAACCGAACCAAAGAGTAAAGTTAAAAAAAAAAAAAAAAGACACTAGTATGTGTTCAAAGCAACGGTGCATGTAACTCCTGATGTATAGGATTTAACCATTCAATGCAAACAATCAAAAGAAGCTTTATTGATCGGCAAAGAGAACTGGGAAGACAATTGCTTATAAAGACAATTGCTCTTCACATCATCCAGTAACTCTATTGATTGATGGCTTCGGCTGAGTAGAAGTACACCATAAGGCATCCGATGCTTGCTCCTCTGCCAAATTCCTGAAAGAAAACATTTAAGTATGGACAGAGAATTATTCTGCTCAGTTATACTCAGCACAAAAGAGCATCTGAAACTCATTTTCCACTGTCTGGATAAGTTGGCCCAGCCCAGGGTTATAGATAAGATCGTTGGCATGCATTTGACATTGGAATGTCAGGACCCTAAGTACAGAAACAGTCAAGCCACACTATCCACAAGTTTCATCTATTTAGAGCTGATTATAACCAACGGAAGAGGTGACCACAGTCCCAGAAGCACACTGGTTTGTAGACTATACCTGTGACCGTTCCCTACACCCATAACACACTCTTAGTTATCTCTGTTGATGTGATTTAGGCTATCAATACAATAAACTTGATCATTTGATGCCAAACTTAGCAAGTTTTACAGTCCAGGTATGAGAGGAAAAGCCCTCTTACATACTTTCAACTTACATCTAAATAAATATTTTTAAAATTAATCTTGGGGATGGGAAGAAGGGTCAGTAGGTAAAGCACTTGCTGTACTAGTGTGAGGAGGGGGGAGAGAGAGAGAGGGGAGAGAAAGAAAAAGAAGAAGGAGGAGGAGGAAGAAGGAAGAGGAAGAGAAGGAAAAGGAGGAGGAGGAGGAGGAGGAGGAGGAGGAGGAGGAGGACAGGGAGAGCAACATGGAGAACAGTTCACAGGAATACTCAGAGAGAAAATTAATCTTCTTTGGAACTTAGCTGATAGCAGAGCAGATGACTGCCACGTTGGGGGCCCTGGTTTACTATCCAGCACCTCCTACCAAAACAAACCGCCCAAGGCAATAAGGAAGTAAACAATTTAAACACGAATAGGAATTGTCTCAACATATTAAATTATCAAAACAACAGTAATTCTGATAAGAAATGTAATGAAATGGAAAATCACATTCAGTGTTAATGGAAGTGTAAATAATTCATCCAAAGTCATTTGGCAACATAATATGAATTATCTTAAAAATGTGTGTGCCCTTTGACCCATTAACTCTAAACCTAAGTGTATCATAACCAAATAACCTGAAATGCCAGCCAAACTTTGTGTGTAGAAATAATAAAGACAGCTTGTGATAAGAATATATTGGAAGCATAATATAAATTTCAGCTGCTGGAAATTGACTAACCAACATTTATATTGTCTAGTTATTAAAAATCATGTTTTAGTAAATATTTGCTGAAACCAAATGTTCCCATTATATTAAGTCATGTTTATCTGTAGACCATTCATACTATGGTATGCATAGGAAAAGACCAGAAAGTGAGTATCGAACTGTTCATGAGGTAAAAATTAAATCAATGTAAAAATTATAGAGACTTCTCAATAAAATAAATTCTCTTATTAAATTACTAAACAACATATAAAACATAAAACTTGAGAGCAAACACAGAGAAACATGGGAAACAAATTCCCTATCACACAGATCAAGCACACGCACACCTAAGCACCTTCTGAGTCTAGTTGATCAAGAACAAGCCCAGGAGAAGCAGCTACCCATGAGAGAAATGGTATCGGACCACTGCTGAAGAGCCACCTGACGATAGAGCAAAGGCCACCTGAGCCAGAGGCTCCTAATACACGCATTCCTGGAAGGGCAGGAGTTTAAGTCTATGTGGAGCTACATCTGCATCAGCAACTGACTGAAGAACGAGTGCCGTTGCTAGACAAGGGAAACAAAAACCTTGGTGTAGAAGCAGTTCTCAGACAGATAGAGAGTAAGAGCTTTAAACAGAGCTTTGTACTGGGAAGCGGTAGAGAATTATTTATACCTAAGAAATGCAGCAAGCTTCCTTGCACAGTCATGTAATGCTGCTCAGCTCCAGAAAAGAGGGGGTCAGTCCAGGTACCCGCAAAATAAACATGGACCCCGCTCTAGAATCACAGAGCTGGATCCATGAGGCTCTAGACTCAAAGCGGGACTCTGGGACCCTTGGAGTGTGCAATGTGCTGACTGGAGGGATACCAAGTGGCTCTCAGTTAACCTACAGAATAGTTGGGTTTTTTTATTATTTAATTTAATTTTTTCTTACTCACTTTCTATCCTGCTCACTACCGCCCTCCTGGCCACCCCCTTGTACATTCCTTCCCCTAGCCCTCCTCCCCTTCTCCTCTGAGCAGCTGGGCTCTCCAGCGGGTATTCCCCCAACCCTGGTACTTCAAGTCTCTGAGGCTAGGTACGTCCTCTCCCATTGAGACTAGACAAGGCAGCCCAGCTCGAACATATCCCATATACAGGCACCAGCTTTTGGGATAGCCTGAAATAATTTCTTAATGGCCGTATGCTGCCTATGAAAAAGCCTGTTGAACATGATCAAGAAATCGGCTTGAGAGAAATCGGCTTACTTCTATTGCCGAATTATCAGAACAGTTTACTTCGGAGCCACCCAGCGAGAAATGGATTCACCTACGTTTTGTTCAACCTTTTGAAAGATGGATGGAAGGGAACCGGGCTGTAAGTAAAGGGCAGCCACTGCCTGCTTTGTTTACTGCATGCAGAAACCAGATTGATTTCTCCCACCGCACTGAGTTGTTTTTCCATGCCAGGCTCTTTTAAAACACATCTTTGGCATGCTGCATTCCCAGGGAGTGGAGGAGAAGATGGGCAGCTCCCTCATGGTAGCTTCTTAAGAAGCCTGCGGTATTGAGCTGTGGGGAGTTCAGCATCTCTACAATAACAGCATACAGTTGCTCTCCTCAATCCTATCAGGTAGTGATGTCCCCTGTTAAAAGGACCATTTATGTCATTTCTTCTCCCCACTACGGAATGATTATTTTTTTTCTAGTCTTTAATGTACCAGAAGTCACAGATATCCTTGTTGGTGTGCTAGCGATTATCTCACTTCAGAGTCTTCACAGACAGTGCTACTGCATGTATACAGTGGAGGCTGCTGTCTCTCCACATCTACCTCCACCACATAGAAACTGGCTTTTTGGAGGTGAGTGAATGTCTCTTACCTTAATGGATTACACTAATAGTTGGCGCAAATGCATGGGATATATGGTTACAGAAAACAGTGAGAGCTACCTAGGAACTGGAGAAAACTGTAACAGCACAGAGCTTCAAAGCAGAAGTATCCCCCTAAAACACACCAAAGGTTCATTGTATAAAGAGCCCACAGCAGAAGAGGCCTTCATTAGAAACATGATCTTTTACCCACATGTATTAAGTAAATGCATCCATTCAGCTCTCAATAGGGATTTCAGCCAGGAATTGGAATCGGACCACTTAAAAGCCTTCTGGTAAGGGAATAGTTCTTTTTTAACTGAATGGCTTGTGTATCCATACCTCCCCAAACTGGATCTGTAGTCTTCCCTGAAATTTCAGCAGCCCCTAAGAAGTGAGCATTCATAATGAGCCAGCAATTGGTTTATCAGTCACCTCCACCTAGGTGGCTGAATCATATTCCCAATTGCAATTGAGGAGAGCAACTCCATCAAGACTACTAACCTGATGTGAAGTGCACAGTGCTGCTAGAAATATCCACAGAGGCAAAAGATACAATTTTTCTCCTTGATAAATGTGGTTAGGTAGGTAACTCTACATTTCTCCAAAACATTATCAAGTTCAAAAATTCTAACCTTTTACCTGCTATTTTTATTAATAAATATACATATGTGTATATGTATGTGCACTTTTCTTCTTAGTACATCGTAGCTATAACACCACACACAAAGTCACACGTGCTCACACACACTGCGTAAAGAACTTTCTACCTTCCCAAATCAATACCAAGTTTTACTCAACAAGTATTTATTCTTAGACTAGGCACTGTACTAGAGATCAGCGACAAGGCAGCAAACAGAACAAGAAGGAACCCTGGCAGTCTAAAGTCAGCAAAGGTGAGATGTGGTATTTTCCTGAGTGCATTTAGTATTTACAGTGCAAGTCAAGACTTGCAATTACCAATGCCAGATTTAGAAAGGGTGGTGAAACTTGGTATGCTTTACAACATTAAGAGGTTGAATTCTTTCACCTTGGATGTGTTCCCTTACCCAGAGTCCCTCTTAGGCATGTGGGAGCTCATCTGGACCCTGAGAGAGCAGAAAGGTTACATCATTTATAGGCGGGCTGTTCTGCTTGCAGATAGCACTAAGTAAGTATCATGTTAGGAAGCTAAGGCTGTTTCAGATGTGAGCTTGAGTATCCACAGCACCTAAATCTGGGGAATTCCCGGCACAGTCACAGTGATCCTCTGACACTAAGGACCCACCTCTTGAGAGTACTGATGATCTTATTATTTATGCTCCACAAGCCTAGATACAAGGAGGGCATCTAACTTAACTACAATCCCGAAACTCATAGTGAGTACTTATACCAGGGTTGCCTAACCCACTGCAACCCTGATTGTACAGACATCCTTTGGTATAGGCTGAGTCAATGGGGCCAAAATCTCCATTCCCATTTTCCCCAAGGTGTTCTTTACACTGTCTTGATGGTGGATGGTCCAGTATTCCTGGCTAAGATTGAAAAGTGAAAACTGCTCTCAAATCCTCAAGAGTTTTATCTAGAAATAAAATAAATAAAATAATTCATGTTGGTTTCCTAAGGTTATCCTCAGCAGGAGTCAGAGAAAGGATGACAAGTGATATTCTTGGAACTTAAAGTTGATAAAAGAACACAGCATTGGCTATGAATGAAGAGATATGGGTTTCATTATTTGTTCTACCATTGCCAAGCTGTGCTGGGCACTTTATAGCTCCATCTCAAAGCCATTTTTCCAGAGACATTTAAATTAGATTCTCTCTACTATCTTTTCCAGTTCAAAAATTCTGTGATCCAGATATCCACAATGAAACATAATTCATCTCTCATTTTTCTTTTCACCCCTAAGGAGAGGCTATTAACTTTCCTCGCTGATAGTGCCTAGACACTGGGAAGTCCCAGAGTGTGAAGGAACCAATTTCTTCAGCTGTAGCCTGTCAAGTAAATGCCATAATTGCGAAAAATCCTACTTCAAATCCAGATTGTTCTCCAGCCTTCTCTATCACTCGGCAATCTCCAGAGAAGCTGAACTAATAGGATGTGCAGACTGGACTTGGTTTGTGCTGGTTCAGCTGTCTCGGTTCCAGTCTTACCTTATAGTGAGATGAAAGTATGCCCACAAAGTCACGACAGAGTTCTGGTCCAGTATGATGTTCAATAAACTGCCCCATAGTCAACACATTATCATAAAATGGACTTTTATTACATAGTTTTCCCAACTGTTCAGAGCACAGTTAAGGTTAGCTAAGCTAAATTCTGTTGTTCGATGGGTTAAATGTATGAAATGTATTTTCCATTTATAACATTTCGCCTTATATTGGATTTACTTATGTATACCCCACTGGAAGTTGAAGAACATCTCTTTAGAGAGAGTTGGGTCCTGTGACTATAGAGGCTTTAAGATCCCATGATTGGCTGTCTGAAAGTTAGACAACCAGTGAACTCGGGTATACTTCACTCAAATCCTCTTGCCTGAGAGAGGGAGCTAATACCACCCCTAGTCCAAGATCAATGCCCAAGAATTGTTGGGGGTACTGCTATCAGTCTGGGAGCCTGAAAGTTCAAGGACATGAGCAAGCCAAACCAAGGACAGAAGTTGAATGCTGAGATCAATAAAACTGAGAAATGCCTTCCCTCAGCTTTCTGTTGTCGGGAGATCCTCGGTACATGGGCGATGCTGGCTCAGGTGGGTGTAGAGGATCTACTAACCTACTGGTTCAAACACTCATATCTCCTAGAAACACCCTCACAGTCATACCCAGAACCCATCCTATGGCATGTGCCACTATTTTTTCTCCACCTAGATATTTGTGTACAGAAGCTCAACCTTCAGACCTCCCTCGTTATCAGTGTCAGCAATCCCCCCTACTTACTACAACCTCAGGTGCCATGGTGCCTTTTTGTTCCCTCAAAAAACAGGGCGGTGGGGGGATCTGGCATTATCTGCATTCTAAGCATCTCATATCTGTCAAATCAGAGTGTAGGAAGAAGCGTCTGGAACTTCCTGCATCTCTCTGCACCTGCTCTTGTTTCTCACCAATGGTTACTTTGTAGCAAGAGTAGAAGTGATGGTGAAAAAGAGCTGGAAGACCACGGGAGGTGCCAGGGACCAGGGCTTCCCCTTTTCTGGCACTGCAACCCTAATAGTCTCATTTAGAGGATCTTGTTTGCATTTATTCTTTCCTAACAACACTATTATTTAATAGAATCTAGGAGTTTGATTTTCATCTAATAATTCCATGTATTGTGGTCTTGGGTTTTTTTCCTTGAAGGATTGTATGTAAAACTTGCTTCCAGATAACATGTTGAAAAGTCATATAGGACTGCTAAGATTTGAGATCTAGTGGGGGAAGTGACTGGGTCATAACTTCCCTTGTGAAGAGACTAAAGCTGCTCTCCTCTTATAAGAGTGGTGTGGTGGTCTGAATATGCTTGTCCCAGGGAGTGGCACTATTAGGAGGTGTGGCCTTCTTGGAGGAAGTGTGTCACTGTGGGGATGGGCAATGAGACCCTCCAGCTAACCATGTGGGAACATGTCTTCTCCTAGCAGCTTTCAGATGAAGCTGTAGAACTCTCAGCTCCTCCTTGACCATACCTGCCTGAACACTGACATTCTCCCACCTTGATGATAATGGACTGAACCTCTGAAACTGTAAACCAGCCCCAATTGAATGTTTCCTTTAGAAGACTTGCCTTGGTCATGGTGTCTGTTCACAGCAGTAAAACCCTAACTAAGAAAAGTAGATTATTGCCGGGTATGGTGGCACACGCCTTTAATCCCAGCAATCAGGATGCAGAGGCAGGCAGATTTCTGAGTTCGAGGCCAGCCTGGTCTACAAAGTGAGTTCCAGGACAGCCAGGGCTATACAGAGAAACCCTGTCTCGAAAAACAAAACAAACAAACAAAAAAAAAGTAGATTATTACAAAAGTGTAAGCATGGACCCTCCATGCTTACATATTTCCTGTCTCACATAACCTCTCTCTATGAACACTGTGTTGTGTGATAGGCCAGGCAGCTCTGGGATGCCATTGACAAAGTGACTAGGTTTTCTAACTACTAGAACCATGAGCTAAACAAATCATTTTTCTTCATAAGTTAACCACCCTCAGATATTTCACTATAGCAACAAAAAAATGACCTCAAATCCTACTAAACTAAAATATAACATGAGGCAATTATATCTACCCAGAATTGATTAGTTGTGTTCAAATATGGATATATTTATGTTCACCAAATATATACTGAATTGGAAAAAGAAAGCTATCATTGGCGAAGCTTATCTCTTGACATCTTTAAATTTAGATGCAGATCACAGTCATGAATTAAATTTAAATATAAAAAGGGGGACAACCTAGCAGTGGAGGTACATGTCTTTAATCCCAGCTCTTGGGAGGCAGAGGCAGGCAGATCTCTACCCTGGTCAGCCTGGTCTACAGAGTGAGTTCCAGGACAGCCAGAAGCCATGTCTCAAGAAAACAAACAACAAGTTACAACAAAAGAGGCGGGGAGCTGAGATATAAAAGATACTACTTCTGAGGTCAGAGAAGACAGTAGTCCAAGTTCCAAATAAGACTTCCTTGCATAGCTGGTATTACTTCTCCCAAGTCCATTAGCTTCTCATGAATCAAACACCTTTCATATGACCTTGGTGTATCAAAATAGGGCACACCGACACTTATAGTGCCAGGCAAAATAAAAGTATCCTATGGCCATCCTCTTCCAGTCCCGCCCAGCATATGTGAAAACAAGAATGGGCTGAAAGGAGAAGCAAACGCTGGAGAGGAGATGGTGTGCACCTCTCCTGGTGTGCATTGCTCCTCCCATAGCTCAATCTCCCAAGGACGCTTCAGTTTGTGCTTCAGCCACTTAGCATCCTGCACATGACTCTGACATGTCATGCCAGGCCTGAAAGGCTTGCTCCTCCTCCAGCCTATAAATGCCAACCTAACCTCCAGGTCTCTAAAGTTGAGATGCCATTCTCTTCTGAAAACCCACCATCGGTCAGATCCTATGCGATCACCAATACCTTGGCTTATATGTCATAACACAGTGTTTGCTATTGCACCTGCCTTTTATATATTTAGCTACAAACATGACTGTTTTATATGCTGAATCATATAATATATATGATTCTATGATGTATATCATATATATATATAATACAGCACATATATTACATATATAATATAGCATAATTATATATATATATAATGTGATATAACATATAACTAATAAATGACATGTTCTCTTTAACACTTATATATTTATAACCAATTGGTGAAGGTGGGTTTTTAGCCTCAGATATTCATGTCTAAGAGAAGAGACTGATAATTTAAGGGAAAAGACAAAAGTGTAGTGGCATGTGTATTGTCCGGAGTGTACCCAATCTCCCCTGATCTCAGAAGAAAGCAGACAAAGAGAAAGAACAGCCCCACCAAGCCTCTGATTTCTCTAGCCAAAACCTCATATCTTTACATCTTAATCCCTTAAAACAGAGAACTGACACCCAAAATAAATAGAGGGTTTTGGCTAAAACATTATTGTATCAACACCCACCCAGAACTCTGCTACAAGCAGCAAAGTCATTCCCAGTAGAAAATGTTCCTGGTCCCCATGTGTAGAATTTGATGGCCAACCACTATAAACTAACTTAGCTCCACTCATCATTACCCAGCAAAGAAGGAGTGGCTAGCAAATGCTGATGATAAAAAAGTTCCCAACCATTCAGACATTCTCACAGTCCCTGGAAACTGTCAGTCCCATCTCCAGCTGGGAGGCTGAGCCTATCTCTCCCATCCACAAATGCTCCAGCTGTCAATGACAGCCAGTGAGTCACATTGCCCAGAGATAAGAGCCCCGCTGAGGCAAACCCAAGTGCCCTGGGAACACTTAGCCTGTCTTTCTCACACCACAAATGCGCTGTTTGACTGTCTCCATCTGGTGTTTCGGCACCTGAAAAGTTTCAAGCATAGCCTCTCAGGGCTTTGACTGTCTGCAGAGGCTTCTGGATCTTATGAGAGAACCATCATGAGGCCCAGGGGTCAGAGCACACTGATGATAGAAGCCTACACCCAGAAGCCTTGTGTGGAGCTGGGATGACATATGGCTTTGTATCTCACATTATCCAGTAGTAGTGTGTGTGAGAGAGAAAGTGTAATAAAATAATGCAGTAAATAATAAGTATCTTCCGTGTTATAGAAGCATAAAGAGACAGGTATTGCTCAGGTTGGCAGCTTGGAAAGCTGGAGAGAACACGGAAGAAGATAGACATAACTTGCCTCCAGATGCTCTGATAAGAATGACCCAGAGCAGGAGGGCAGCCACAAATGCCACACGGTGTATGATTCATTTTATTACAAAACATCCAAAATAAGCATAGAGTGGAGACAGAGAACATCGGTGGTCTCCAGAAACCTAGGAGAAGGAGAATGGGGCATGATCACTCATATGCTGGGGTTTCTTTAAAGGTAGAGACAGTCTGAAACCTGACTGAGAATTTCTTTTAAGCAGAACTCAGCTTAGGTGACTCAATTATATGGTACTGTAAGCATATGTCATTCAGCTGTCCCCAAATCTTCTGCGGGTGTGAGTTTTTAAAGAAAACATTTGTTCATTTGCATTATTTTCATACCACTTAATCTTATTCTAAGCATCAAGAAAGGGGGGCTGGGCTGGAGGGACGGCTCAGTGGTTGAGAAGCCACGTGCACAGACCCACATGCAGTCACACACACCTATATATAATTTTATAATAATAAAAAATTTTAAACAAGAGCAGCCACTTTCATTAAAGAAACATTAGTAAAGCTCAAAGCACACATTGCACCACACACAATAATAGTGGGAGATTTCAATACC
>NC_034593.1:98856791-98868473 GCF_900095145.1 Mus pahari | reverse complement strand
GGGATAGCATTTGAAATGTAAATAAAGAAAATAATAATAATAAAAAAAATTTTAAATATTGAAAAAATCCAATTATTGTCATTTTGGTTTTTCAATGTCAACATGTAATAAAGCTGTCCAGTAGTGTAGTAACATAGACACAAGCTTCCCCCTTCCACCCCATAATATTAACTAAGTTCTCTTAGTACACTATCAAGACAGCAAGGTTTACAGTGCTCTGGGCTATGAGGGGATAGTAGTGGCTCTTCAGAGAACATTCCGGGCCATTGGAACTTTCACTTCAGTGATAGAAAGGTCAAGAGAACGTCTGCCAGGCCCTTGGACTCTGAGCTATATCCAGCGGTATAGATGGCAGGATCTAGAATGATGTACATGGGGTCTGGATCATCCTTGCTTATCAGACAGTGCAATGGTGAGTTGAATAGGGTGGAATTCAAGGCAAAAGGTAACCTGCTGGGTCTGGCATGGCCTGGTGGGGATAAAAGAACATGGTTCCCACCTCTGGGATAGGGCAAGCGAGCATGGGCCTCCAGTAGTGTCAAAGGCTGCTGTGGGTGTAGGTCTTGTTTGTATAATAATGTACATAGTTTCAGTTCCTCTTTCGAGGAATGCCCTCCCTGTTAACCTTAATGACTCCATGATAGTCAGGCGGCACAAGTCGGAGATGCAAAGGTGTGGCTAATGTCCTAGCAAAATGATAAATGCTGGGACCTTCAGGACAGCCCTTAAGGCTGTGGAAAAGAACTTTAAAAACATGAGTTTGAAAATATATAATTTCTCAATTATACAAAAATATAAGGATGCATATGAATTGTGAGGGGCTTCACGAATGTAAAGGAACAAAAGCAGCTGCAGTGTGAGCCAACTTGTCAGAAAGATAGTAAGGAAGGAGAAAAAGAGGTTTAAGGAGTGGTGATCACCAGAGATCCCACACAGCAAATTTTTTTTTGTTTATGCCTACAAGAGCAGATACTGGAGTGCAGGGTCAGCCTGGGGCAGAGCAACCTTAAGCCCAGGTGTGGTAGAAATGGTTGTTTCAAGACAGGATCCCACCCAGCTATCTTACTATCTATGCTTAACAGAGGCAGGCAGATCTATGAATCCTTTTGCAATGTTAAAAGAAAATGTGTGCTTGTTGTCTCCTAAGAATCAAGGGGCTGGGGTCATGGGATGCTGATTCATAGAATAATCAATCAAAAGGAAAACCTGGAATAAATGACTGAATTTATATGTAAAATAAAAGACTGGGCTTATAATCTGCAAGAGATGAGCTATCCAGAGAGATTTTTTAGAATAGCAAGAGAGAACTTCTTGGAGAAATGTCTCGAGCAAAACAGAGGTGGGAGGAGAGAGAATGGAAGAGAGAGAGAGAGAGAGAGAGAGAGAGAGAGAGAGAGAGAGAGAGAGAGAGAGAGACAATGGCGGTGAGCCTTCTAGGTCCATAGCTAACCATAGGCATCCCCTAATTTTTCATGTCTATAAAAAATAAATGGAATGATCATATGATCCCCACACTAAAGATTAAATAAAGTAATCATATACTTTTAGTTTATCACCAACTTGATTGGCTTTAGAATGCCTAGTAGATACTTCTTTGGCTGTCTGTGAGGGCACTGAAACAGGTTTAGCTGAGAGAAGATGAATGTGGGTGCCACAATGAGTTAAAAGGAGGGATAAGAAAAGGCATGAGCCCCAACATTTATCGCTGTCTCCTGACTATGAATGCAGTGTGACCTGCAGACTCCCACTCCACCACCAGGCCTTCATCACCATGGACTGTACCTTCAAACTGGCACAAAAGAAACTGTTTCTTCCTTAAATCAGATTTGTCAGGTATTTCATCACAGCAATAGGAAGATGCCCACCAGAATCACATGGTGGAACCCTTGATACATTTATTTAGAAGATATTCTTGTCTCTATTATTCAATTAGACAATATTATAGAATAGTGATTTAGGCCAGTACAAAACACTTTGCCCCAAAGTATACCCAAAGACTTCTATCTCTTACTGTCAGGATATTTCACTACTCATGACGACTGTAGTGTATGCATGGGGAAGGGCCACAGGTGTGTATGCACATGTTCATATGGGAATTATGCATGGGCATGCACACATTTGTGGAGGCCAGAGGTCAACAGAGACTGTCTTCCTCAGCCATTCTCTTGCTTGTTTGTTGAGACAGTCTCTATTTGAACGAGGAGCTCAGTGATTCAGCAGGACTGAGTTGCCAAGAACCCCCAGGAATCCTCCTGTCTCGTCACCCTAACACTGGGATTTCAGGCTTCACTGTGCCTGGCTTTTTGAATGGATGAGGAAGAGAGGTCTGTCTTCACTTTGTCTTTATTCTATGTTTATTATGCTGTGGTTATTGATTACTTATATGTCGATATGAATACAGTGAAGATAATTGAAAAAATTAATGAACAATAGACGGGATTTGGGGAATGGCTTGGAATAAGGTTGTGAGCTTAATAGATATGAGGAAAAGTTTTCCAGGAATATAGAATGTGAGTTGACTACTATCTTACTCATCACTTATTTAATTGGAATCTTGGAAAGTGAAAATTTAATTTTCTTTTAACTCTATCCTCAATTTTTCAGAGAGTCTTAAGCTATATAAATATACTTGTTTTCTAATACGATAAACTCTCTCACATTACGTATTTGCATGTGTATGTAGGCATGTGTATGTGTGTATGCAGAGGCTAGAAGTTAATATAAGGTGACTTCCTTAATTATTATCTTATTAATGTAATATCACATTTTATTGATTCTTTGAAAAGGAAGCGAACATTGTGAAGGACCACAATGGAGAGGGACTGTGATTCAGAAGCCTAAGCTGAATAAACCCTTTTCTCCCCGAGTTACTTTTGGTCATGATGTTTCATTATAGCAATAATAACTCTAAGACACCACAGCAGAAGTCAAACTGAATCATACAGACATGCACGCCATGTTTTTAAATACTGCACTGGTTAAAAAAAAAAAAGCCAGCTATGATATTGTCTCCATCTTTGTCTCGCTTATGGTAGGTATTGGATGGACATTTATGAACTTAATAGAATATACAGTTTGTGGTATGCACATTGAATTGAGTGCAACATGCAGAATGAAATCAACACAATATACCTTTTTAATAAAGAAAAGGAAGACGCTGCGTGCTGTTTCCTGAGTGTCCCTCTGAACGGCAAGGCCTGCTTCTGGCACTGATAATTATTGGTTTTACAGTTTTTCATCTTGCTCTGCTTGCCGAGATTATAGTTCACTAATTAGTGTGTCTTTTGCTAGTTCCACGCACTTCCTTCCATTTTCAAAGGGACTAAATATTTATTTCTATCTTGTTTACCTTACAGTGTTTTATGCAATTTTAGAAATGAGGTATGGAATAAGTAAGTCTAATTTTTTTACCCAATTCCCTTGCTCTGAAGCAGTGTTTCTTAACCTGTGAGTCTCAACCCCTTTGGCAAACATCCATCTCCAAAAATATTTGCATTGTAATTCAAAAAGAAACAAAATTACATACATGAAGTAGCAAAAAATAATATTATGGTTAAAAGTTGTCACAACATAAGAAACTGTATATTAAAGGTTGGCAACATTAGGAAGGTTGAGAACCGCTGCTATAAAGTGATCATCTAGCTATGACTGGATGGAAGAGCCTACTGCTGGGTGAGAGTATTTTAACAGGATACAGAGGCTATTGTTCCTGGGAGACCTATCTCTGCTCACCTGGAAACCTGTCCCTTCTAACCTCAGCTGTAGAGCAACATTCAAGGTTAAATAAAAAGACTTCAATCCTTTTGGGGAAACACAGAAGTTAAACACACACACACACAGTCACACACACACACTCACAGACACACACACACACACTCACAGACACACACACACACACTCACAGACACACACACACACTCACAGACACTGACATACTCACACACACACTCACACACACACATGCGTGCACGTATGCACACACACACTCACAGACACACACACACTCACAGACACTCACACATACTCACAGACACACACACACTCACAGACACACACACACTCACAGACACTCACACATACTCACAGACACACACACTCACACACACACACATGCGTGCACGTATGCACACACACATGCAAAGATAGAGAGAACCTGCTTACTAGCACACAGCGATCCCAGATCTATTCCAGAGAAAACACTGGGATAGAGAAGAGAGAAAGAGGCTGACCAGTGGAGAGAAGAAGATCAGGATCAGGGAAAGTGATCCTTTGAAGGGAAAGGGAGAAGGAGGAGGAGGGAAGAGGATGAGAGAGAGAATGGGAAAGAAAGAATATTTGGCACTATTAGTTCATTGAAAAAATATGTATTAGATGCCTTCTTTGTGCCAGGACCTGACATCATAGTAATAAATGAGACCACTCTTGTGTGTGTGCTCTTTTGCTGTTTCTAATTTGAAGGAGGGGAAAAAAAAGGGGGGGAAAGTCTCCCACTCCTAATGAGTGTGGATGTGAGAGGGCTTTCCTGAACAGATGTGTGCTCAGCGAGAGTGAATAGGAAGGAGTACTCTAACCCAGACACTCCATGCCAGTTATCAGTGGGTCAGGAGGAAGAAGCAGGCAGCACATTCCGTGTGAAAGGTGGAATGAAGGTGGGTGACAGTGAGACTCTAGGGTGGCCAAGGAAGAGGCAGAGGCTCTCCAGGGACTCTCAGGCCTGGGCAAGGAAAGATTCACAGCTACCCTACTGCAGATGCAGCTGGAATAGGGGGAAAAATACTTAGACCTAGTGGCGGTATCTTCTGGCTTTCATTGTCAAAAAACTGATGTTCTGGTGTGCAAAACAATCAGCAAAAGACAGACAGGGATGTAGAAGGGTGGATGGCGGCTCCTTGAAGAGGGAAGCTAGGGATGATGTGTGAGAGGAGAAGCCTGAGTCCTGGTCCATTCGCACTTATTTTCAATGACCCCTAGAAGACTAGGCTAGGTATACGGAGCAAAGCCAACAGAGTGATTCATTTCCCAAATATTGAGAGTTGTTGGGAAAATTAAAGACTTGGGACTGAGTGGGTTTCTATAGGTGGCGTAGCATGCAAAGGATCTGGGAGCAAATTCTAAAGAGCTTCAAGTTCAGGTAGTTAAACGTGGTGAGGGACACTGGAAAGTGGTTGCCAGGAAGGTCTGGTGGCCAGGAAATTGACTTCACCCTGAGTATTTAAAATGGAAAAAAAATTATGCAGGAATTTAAAAACATAAATCCATTGAAAAATACAGAACGGAAGTGGAGAGGGAGAGAGAGAGAGAGAGAGAGAGAGAGAGAGAGAAGACAGAAATGAGACACAGACAAAACAGAGAGACAGAATCTCTTAGAAGCAGTGGCTTGTGGGAGAATTCTGTGTGTGATGGGGGAGAGATGATGCTGCCCCTCTTCTGTCTCTCTGTTTCTTTCTCTGTCTTTCTGTCTCTCTCTGCCTCTGTCTCACTGTCTCACTGTGTCTCTCCTGTCTCTTCTCTCTGTGTCTCTTTCTCTGTGTATCTCTCTTTCTCTGTCTTTGTATCTCTGTCTTGTCTGTGTCTCTCTCTCTTTCCTGTCTTCTCTCTCACTCTCTCTCCTCCCAAATCTCACACAGATGCCTCTGTTGGTAGACCTAAAACAGAAATGTAGTTTTTCAAGACTCAGAAGTGCTGTCAGAAAGGCTGGGAAGTTTAATTTTCAAGACTCAGAGCCCCTAAGATACAGAGTTCATAGAAGGGTGTGGAACTGGGGTTACACCCAAACAAAAGTCAAGACAACCACAGCTACAATAATACTAATAGTGCCAAGGCTTGGCAGCAGATGCAGGGCCTCCAGCACCCATGAAGGAGGGTGCTTGTGTATGAATCTGACTCCTCTTGGGTTCTGATAGCTCTGGGACAGCCAGGCTCTTTTCTGTCCAGCCCTTACTGCCTAGAATGCCAGAATTGATTTCCCTTCTGACAACTATTTTTCCATTTCCTTTGTATAACAAAAACATTTTTTTGAAGTCATGGAACCTTCAGTGACAAGCTGATTTGAATCTTTCCAACTTCAGCATCTATCATTTGGCGACCTGTTTGCTACACTCCCCTGCCTTTCTGGACAGGGATCACTAAGTCAAGTGTCAATGAACAGACACAATATTTGCCAAGAGAAAAAGAAAACATGGTACAATGCTGTTTTTGTTTTTTTTTTTTTAAACAATGTCTTAATTTCTAGCACAGTATAGTATTGCCTAAGATTTGAGGTAGTGAACTGAACTCTTTATTTAACATTTGGCTCTAAGGAAACTACAACATAGTTACAAAACCTCTCTCTCTCTCTCTCTCTCTCTCTCTCTCTCTCTCTCTCTCTCTNTCTAGCACAGTATAGTATTGCCTAAGATTTGAGGTAGTGAACTGAACTCTTTATTTAACATTTGGCTCTAAGGAAACTACAACATAGTTACAAAATCTCTCTCTCTCTCTCTCTCTCTCTCTGTCTCTCTCTGTCTCTCTGTTTCTCTCTCTGTCTCTCTCTCTGTCTGTCTCTCTGTGTCTCTCTATCTTTCTGTGTGTGTGTGTGTGTGTGTGTGTGTGTGTGTGTATTTCTATAAAGAAAGCTGTTTTTTTAAATGTATATGGCTCAGCAGTTAAGAGTGCTTGCTGTTCTTCCACATGTCAGTTTACAACCCACTGCCCGTAATTCCTCTTCTAGATGACCAAGCACTCTCTTCTGGCCTCTATGGACACTGGGCACACAGTCAATGCAGGTCAAACACTCATACAATAAGATAATCTTAAAAATCACATGCGGTTATAACGTATGCGTGTGGGTTTAGTGGAACAGCGGGCTTCCTGAAGAGAGGGAGGTTACCTCGCCTACCTCCTCATCCCCACATCTCTGGGGTCACCTACTGAACGAATGATTAACCCAGTAAGCTACATAAAAGGTGGAGATTGCAGCTCAACCTGAGACAAGGAAGCCCAGCGGTCGGTGCAGGCTGCCTTCATTCCAAGGCAAAGCTCACGCTCACAATTGTTGTTAAGCAAGAAGAAGAAAACGGAAGAGACACCTAGAAGGTCAAAGCTGCTTTCCTGCTGCTTCCTTTCTGGGAGGGGGGATCCCTATGAGGGACTGGACTCCTAACTGTACTAGAATGAATACCTTCCATCCCCAGACACAGCAACTGCATACAAGGGATCATATTCATCTTTTCATTACAAAATATGAAGTATAAATTCTATAAACAGACCTCTAAGCAAATCACATGCTTCCAAAAAAAAAAAAAAAAAAAAAAAAAAACCAACAGGTTAGCACATTTCACGTAGCGAATTTTATTATTCCATGTTTGCTTGTGTATTCCAGAAGGCTCTCATACACAATCCACATAGATAAGCCCAGGACTGTAGCTCTGTAGAGCTTGTCAGTTTGGAAATATTTCAGTTACCCCATATGATGCTCTCCCAAATTCATCATAACCCTATTTTTGAGAGGAAATAGAGAGCCCTGAGTGCCACACTGTCTTAATGTGCACTTTCAAAAGCCCTTGTTACCTTGGTTGGCTCAAGGTTAGTGCACTTGAGCTGTCTTATGTTAGAGCTCCAGTTTCAGCTCTATAGACTAAACTTTCCAGAGGGGGTGGGGAAGAATACTCAATACCTACTGTGAGCTTTGGCACTTGGAGCTGGTATTGAGTTTTTCTCACGAGAAATAAAAGTGAAAGAAAATACTCAGACAGCCCTGGTCTTCACAGACTTATAGCACACATACACACACACACACACACACACACACACACACACACACACATTCCCGACTGCTTCCTCTCCATCCCTGGATCCATGTTACTCCTGGATCATTCAAACACAAGTATGCATATACACTGTAGTGGAACTGCATTGGGTATGTGTGTGTGTGTGTGTGTGTGTGTGTGTGTGTGTGTGTGTGTGTATTTCTGTTGCCATCTTGACATCAGAGTAGCTGCAATTACCCAAGAAGGTAAATAAGACATATAAACATAACCTCATAGAACAATGGTTCTCAACTTGTAGGTCACATCGCCAAATCAGATACCCTGAATCTCAAATATTTGCACTATGATTCATAACAGTAGTAAAATTACATTTGTAAAGTAATGATGAAAAAATTTTATGGTGGGGGCAGTGCATACTACTACAACAAGAGGAACTGTATTAAACGGTCACCGCATTTGGGACACTGAGAACCACTGTCACAGAAGAAAGCTCATCAGATCCCCACCTTAGATTGCAGACACTTCCTCCCTCCCTCCAGTAGCACATCCATTGAATGGCCCTGCCTCAGTTCGGGGTGCAGGCAAAGGTGAGGGGAAGGTACAATATAAAAGGAAGAGAAGGTTGATTGGGGGTCTCCAATGAGACAGCTCTCATAGGTCATCATCCTTTCTGAGTGGGAGTTTATCAGTGATGTAGCTGCCCAAGAGTCACACGTGTTCTTGTAAGTAACTTCTTATCCAAGCTCTTATAAATAACCGCAGCAGAATCAATAATTCACCATGCTGGATTTGGACAGAATCATTTCTTTGGTCTATAAGTGCTCTATCTGGGATAAATGCATGTTTCTATAAATCTTCCAAGAGTGAGGCCACAGGTATCTCAGCACAACAATAGGAATTATGGATAGTCTCTAGCTCTTTAGACCTCAGGGAGACAAAGAGATAACAGCATGTGCTCTCCCTAACTAGCAGAACAATGGGTGTGTCTGCAAAATCAACAGTGTGGTTACTATCCCCGTATATATGAGAAGGTTCTAGAGCACAGACAGAGCAGCAACTTCTTGCAGGAGTTGTTAGAACAAAAGCACGAAGACCTACAGAAAAGAAGGAACTTAAACTGGAGCATAAAGGACAGGCAGAAGCGTCTGAGCAAGCAAAAGATGGGAGCGCGTTGACATCACGCTAGCACTTTATCAAGAGCATGAGTCCCGAAGCCCAGCCACCGCTTACAATTCCTGGGTTGGTAGGCAAGTTCCCTCTCTTTGGTACTTCAGTTCCCCTATCTGAGCATGGCACGGACAACAGTGTGTTTTATAAGGTTTCTTGTGAGGATTAAATGCATTATAATGTTAAGTGTTGAGAGGAGTGTCAAGTGTAGGAAGGGTTGGATGGCTGCTGCTGCTGCTGCTGCTGCTATGGCTGCTACCAGTATTGTTACTGCTAGTGTTTGGTTATAGTCCGGATTATTCTTATCTGTTGGGTTCAAGTCTACCTGTGTGCCTCATGTGGCAGTTGAAAACTCCTGCTCTAGAGAAATTGGAGTGCAAACACAGCAACCAGAGGCACGCACATATTAGCCGGCTTCAGTAATTCAGGTGAGCGATGGCATTGCTCCCTGTATTACAAGTAAAGCACTCAGCCCATGTCAATGCTTTTGCAGGATTTATCAGGGAACACTGTTTTATTGCTACTTACAAGAAGAAAGATCTCAGGTCTGCCATGCATATTTAAGTACTGGTGCCAATCAAGCAAGCATCCTTCCTAAGAATGCTTTTTTTTTTTTAATGGCTATTTTTTTGGGCCTGGCAATCTTTAAGGAAGATAGCTTAACACATCAAAGCAGCATCATTCATTCTGTATGCGTTGCCCTGGAGTAATCTTCTCCATGAATATTTCATGAAACAGACTCCCTGCAATGAGAGTGCAGACTGAAGGTCAGAAAGGGTGAGTCACAGCTGATGTTGGAAGGCTCATCTGAAACCATTGTTGACATATTCAGATACTGTCTGCAATGGAGACAAAGGATTCCATTCCCTATATAGCAGGGGTCTAGAGAAAGAGTTTTAGCAAGACAACTACTTTACAACAAATCCCTGTGGTAGATATCTAGAGCTGGTGCCCCTCTCTGGACTATATCTCCTTTATTACTCAGCTCCCAGTTTTTTTATTTCCACCCGATTAATTGTCAGATGATTCTCAGTCATAACTCAGATTGCTACATACTTCCTCCCACTAGGATTGCACCAACATCACAGACTTTTTAGTGAAAATCTTACAGTTCATGGAAATTCTAGCTAAGTTACTGGTCTGTATTTATGGAATAAGAACAGTGGAAGGTTTCCAAGATGCGAGCTCAAAGAGGGCCAGCTGTTTGCCCCAACACCCCCTAGGATGTGAAAATGCATTCTGAGGGTGAGTCATGGCGACCAGCTGGCTTTGTAGAGCAGTGAACCTAGAGCCTTGTGAATACATTATTTTTCCACCAGAGCAGATGATGGTTACCACCCTTTGTTCAGATTTTAAAAGAATAAAAGAGGAAGAGGAAAAGGAAAAGAAAGAGGAAGAAGGAAAAATTTTTTATTGTAACCCCAATGACAGGATAAACAAATCTTGTGCTGAATTTGTTAGTGATAAATTGGAACTCTTCTTACACATCCTTCACCAAAACATTCATGCACTTTTCAAATGTGACCTTAGACATCCTCTGAAGACTCTTGAGAGATATGCAAATTTCCCAACAATGCCAGTCAATTTGATGTTATCTAACATTCTGTATATTTGACAATCTCCACAGGTAATTCTGGTACAAATTAAAGTGTCAGAGCTATTGCTCCAACTGTGTGAAAATTTATTTTCAAGAGAGTTACATTGAGTTCCAAAAGGCTTAAATCAAATAACCATTCTTTAGGCTCTTCCTATATAAGTCAACTTACCTATTTACAATCCTCTTATGGTTCCTCTAAAAGATAAAATGTAAATTCTTTAGCCTGGTCTACAAAGACCTTTCAAGCTGGTCCTTGTCCAGGTTTACCTCCCTATATCATACACCACACGTATCCAGTTTTTACCTCCCTATAGCATACACCATACTGCAGACCCACTATGTGTATCTTAATTCCATTCTATGTACATGCCTGGTAGACCCCTCTCCTTATAGCATAGTCTTTCTCAGTTCTCCCATGGCCAATGAATTGCTGTAGCCTCAATATTTCTATGGCTCCTTGATCACATGTCTCCAAGAGCACCCATTAAGTTATTTCATAGTCCCCACCCCACCCCCATCTATCTAAAGACTGAGATAAAGACTGAGCACATCATGAATAAAGGCATTATCTGCTCTATCTTTGTAGTTGCCTACCCCTGCTATACATTTGACATATTCATTATAGTTCATACCATTGTCATTCACAGAAAGAGAACCCGCCCATTTATACATTTCACTGTCAGAAACATCTGTGGTCATGGAAAGAGTTCATATGATCAAATCTTATCAATGAGATGAAAGTCTGTGTGAATAGATACTTAGCAATAGAAAAACCAAGTACTTCCATCTGGGGAATCATAAGATTTGATTCTGTTATCTGTTTAACATTGAGAAAATGAAGCCCTAGATCGCAGATTCCTTAACTGTAGAATGGGGCGGGGGGAGGATGAAAATCATCTTCCTTATTTGTCTCACCAGTTTTTGTAATGACATGAAACCCCACTTGCCACTAGGGAGATGATTAAAATACCATGTCCTTATCCGTACTTTGTCTTCTTATATATTAGATATTATCTGAAATACTAAGGACCAGTAGAGTATAAAGGTCTCAAACATCAGTAAATTCAGGAGACACTGGGATAGAGGGAAGGAAGGAAGGAAGGAAGGAAGGAAGGAAGGAAGGAAGGAAGGAGGAGGAGGAGGAGGAGGAAAAGAGAGAGAGAGAGAGAG
>NC_034593.1:98851993-98856711 GCF_900095145.1 Mus pahari | reverse complement strand
AGAGAGAGAGAGAGAGAGAGAGAGAGAGAGAGAGAGAGAGAGAAAGTTCATCTATTGAAAATATCAGCAATGTGCTTCGACCCAGGGAAACTTCCTATGGATATTTGCTCTATAGATCAGGTGGGATTTTCTCCCACCTCTGTGCCCCACCTCCCACTCGGCTTTCTGAACAACATGAAAGCAACAAAGAGGATTTGTGGTTGTGGTTTTCTTCCTGATCTCTCTTTACATTTTCTACCCCCATGCTCCACTTCTAGGAAAGTGGCATCCTGCCAACTAGGTTTATTACCATCCTCCCAAGAGCCTCGTGTCAGACAATTGTAGTAGGCTTCAGGTCTCTTGTATCGGGTTATCAGGCTCCTTTCCGCTCCAGGCTTTTTGGCAGGTGTAGGGAACTGGGCAGTGCTGGGCAGGATCTTTAGCTCTCATCCTGCTCTGCCAAGTACAGTTGATGCTTCGGGCAAGAGTGAAGAAATGTGAAATTGACCAAAATTGTGGATATTCTAGCAAACTCATCAGCAATTCATAAAACTTAGTCATTTTAAAATTAAGTCGAGGCCAGCCTGGTCTACAAAGTGAGTTCCAGGACAGCCAGGGCTACACAAAGAAACCCTGTCTTGGAAAAAAAAAAAAAAAAAGCTTAATAGTTTTGGTGTGCTATTCTGTAATGTCCTTTGTTTTACAACATTTGTTTTTACAATATTACATCTATTTTTAACAGCCCTGTTTGGATGTTATTAATCATGGGATATGATGACTTGTCTATTTTTTCAATTTTTAAAATGCTTTGAGGAAACCGTATCTGCCTAAACGTGCATGCCCTATACTGTAAGCCATTTTCACTTTGAAGGGAACTGCATGATCAGTACAGGCTTTGCTATATTGAGAATGAACTTAGCTGTGATCACCCACATCTCCCTCTTAATTCTCGTAAACACATTGTGCCCACACATCCCCTCCTTCGTGTCCCAAGGAAGAATCGCTAAGGAGGACCATGAGCCTGCTGGAGGCCCCTATTTGCTCCCTCATCTTACAAAGCGCACAGCAAATTGGGGTTCACATGCCGTTCTTTTATTTTCTTCTTTTCTTTCATTTCTGTCTCTTTTCTCCTCTGCACATAAATGGAAAGCTCTCATTGGCTACATACATCCCCGGCAGCCACTGAGCTACCCACTCAATGCTTGACTGCAGAGGGAAGAAGCAGTGCTTCTTTCTTCCCTGAGACACAGTGTAGTCTGGGGGCATCCAGGTTGCACCATACGATACAGAGAGGAAAGTGACCAGAGGCATGTAGCAGTCTCTTCCCCCTTTGCACCATGGTTTTACAAATGTAAAGGCAGGCGGATTTCTGAGTTCGAGGCTAGCCTGGTCTACAAAGTGAGTTCCAGGACAGCCAAGGCTACACAGAGAAACCCTGTCTCGAAAAACCAAAAAAAAAAAAAAAAAAAGGGCAACATTAGATACCCCTGCCTTCCTCTTGACATATCAAGCCAATGCAAAAAGATAAAGCCCCACATGTTCAGGAAGAGAAAAGAGAAATGTATGTTAATAAGGAGCACCCTCATAGAGGCAAAGGGAAGGGGGGATGGGATGGGAAGGTTGTGGAGGGGTAACTGGGGAGAGAGATATCATTTGAAATGTAAACAAATAAAATGATTAATATAAATACAAATAAAATATCACTAAAAAAAGAATTTAAAGAATTTATTTCCATTTCAGAGCAACATTTTTATTAGATATTTTTTTATTTACATTTCAACTGTTTTTCCCTTTCCTAGTTTCCCCTCCAAAAATCCCCTATCCCCTGCCCCTCTGCTCCCCAACCCACCCACTCCCATTTCCAGTCCTGGCATTCCCCTATACTGGGGCATAGAGCCTTCACAGGACCAAGAACCTCTCCTCCCATTGATGACCGACTAGGCCATCCTCTGCTACACATAGAGCTAGAGCCACAAGTTCCACCATGTGTTTTCTTTGATTGGTGGTATAGTTCCAAGGAGCTCTGAGAGTATTGGTTAGTTCATATTGATGTTCCTTCTATGGGGGCTTCAGTCCCCTTAAGCTCCTTGGGTATTTCTCTGGCTCCTTCATTGGAGACCTTGTGCTCTGTCCAATGGATGATTGTGAGCATCCACTTCTGTATTTGCCAGGCACTAGCAGAGCCTCGCAGGAGACAGCTATATCAGGTCAGAGCAACATTTTAAAATATGCTTATGAGGGACTGGAGCTGTAGCTCAGTTGGTAGAGTGCTTGCCTGAAATGCAAAGTCCTTGGTTCAGTAGCCAGCGCCACATAAAAGCCAACTGCAGTGGTGTGTGCCTGCAGATGGGAGCAACAGGATCAGAGAATTAAGGTTATGCTTACAAATATTTTCCATTTTTCATTTGGAAAAATAGTATTCTGGAAAGAAAGCAAGACAAAAAATTATGGGAAAGTAAATCATAAGTACATTAAAATATGTGTAGAGGAAAGAGATCAAAACACATAGTGTGGGTGTTTTGCTATGTCTAGCAGCTGTGACATCCCATATTCTGTTTTCCTGCTTGAAGTGTATGCTTGTGTGTGTTGCTGTTTTGTGGAAGCTAATGTAATTTTTTAGCTGTAAATAAAGGATTTTAAATAAGTTTTTATGTCAGGGTTTCTCTCCTGGTCCCCTCTTCCATACCTGGTCTTGTTTCCCTTTGTCCCTCCCCCGCTCCTCTCCCACCCAGGTCCCTCCCTTCTTCTACCTTCCATAATTATTTTCTTCCCTCTTCTACCTTATAAAAAGGATAAGTGTAGCTACCACCCCTCCTTTAGAAAAAGCCATTCTTTATAGCAATTGAAGACCACCACAAAAAAATCATAACTGGATAAATGCAGAGATCAACAGATTGAGGGGAACCTAACGTCAGTCTATATGCCTACACGATAAGTCCTGTATGTCTCAGAGAACATTGCAGAAAGGAATAGAAAGATTGTAAAAGCCAGACAGCAGGATCTCTCTCAAGAAATAGTCTCTCCTAGAAATGGCCGCATAGAAAAGACCTGATCAGTGGCAGTTTCAATGTATTTATTTAATGTGAAAAGACAAAAATTCCATGGGGCCCTTCACCTAAACAAAGAACTACAGGCAACTCTTGACTATGAAAGATGGAGAATTAACTTTTCCCAGGGATGAGCCTTGGGTTGTCTAATGCAGAATGGTCATCCCTAAGATCATATACACACCAATGGCAAAGTGGGTTTAGCAAGTTGTACATATATTTTCTTTGAATATTATTGTTGTATACATATATATTTGTGCATACATAAATTATATATAAATACATGTATACAACAATAATAGTCAAAAAAAAGAGGGTATCAACTTGAGAATGGAAGGATTTCTAGGGAGGGTATCTGGAAGGGGCTAGAAAGAAGAAAGGAAGAAAAGTGGACTCATTATATTTCAATTAAAAACATATTTTAAAAATCAAGTATATATGGATAATGTTATTTTATTCAATTTTGAAGGAAAAAAATCATATTATTTTCAGGGAAATAAGTTTCACTTGAAGTCATCATATTAAGTAAAATAAACCAGAACCAGACTCAGGAAAACAAATATCACATGCTCCCTTATTCATAGATCCTAGATTTTATAGAACGATATCAAACCATTAACATATATATGATGCGGAAGCTGAAGTGAAGCTGGAGGAGGGGAAAGGCTGGTGGGTGTTAGGAGGGGAGAAAGGAAAGGGAAGGATATGGAGGCAAACACCTGGAATAAATTCTTTATGAAACCCACACCATGTGCAATAAACACATGCCCATAAAAACATTTTAAAGAATTTGAAAAGGGAAAATATACATTTAAAATTTTCCATCTAGCTGTGTGAACCGTTCGTTCAGTCTGGCCCATATTTTCTGACATTTTCTTCGTAGCTTGTCCTCTCTCACACTGGTTCCCATTGCCTGCCTTTCACTTCTGTTAGTATTTACATAGTGAAAAGCGGTAATTTTTATACAATGCTATATTTAGAGGATGCTCAGCATCAAGTCCCCCAACACAGAAAACTTAGAAGCAAACTATCTTTGCATATCTTTTACTCGGCAACTGCTTAGTCAGTTATAATTGTGTGTGTGTGTGTGTGTGTGTGTGTGTGTGTGTGTGTGTGTTTGAGAGAGGAGAGGCTGCCCTTTTCTTTAAAGCTGCCCTGGAATCCAGCACACATAAATGCTTAACTGTTGTACTGAAAGTGTTGTTTCATATGCCCTCTGAACCCTGTCTTTCTTCCTTCTTTTCCCTGCTGTTTTTCGCTTGTTCATTTGTTCTTTTGACATAGGGACTCACACAGCCCAAGCTGGACTCAAAATCAGTAACTAAGCCAGACCTAGAACTGTTGGTCCTCACACCTCTACCCCTGACAGGAGTGTACTACCATACCCAGTTTTATACCATGCTGTGGATCCAATCTAGGGTTTCAAGCGTGTTAGACAATCACTTCATCAACTGAACCATGCTCCAGCCTCTGACATCATTTTTCATCAAGTGGCACAGCTGTGGACAGTGAAAGAGCTTCAGAAGTGGTAGGACATGCAAGGAACAAGGATGGCTGAAAGCACTTCCACCAGTCTCTTCCTTGGTTGGCAGGAGGTGATGAATACAGGGGATGCTTCCTCCCTCTGCCTGCATGCTCTCCCTCTGCCTGCATGCTCTCCCTCTGCCTGCATGCTCTCCCTCTGCCTGCATG
>NC_034593.1:98789249-98851958 GCF_900095145.1 Mus pahari | reverse complement strand
TCTCCCTCTGCCTGCATGCTCTCCCTCTGCCTGCATGCTCTCCCTCTGCCTGCATGCTCTCCCTCTGCCTGCATGCTCTCCCTCTGCCGCCATGCTGACAGCCTTTCATGTACTTCAGCTGTGCCACCAGACTGGCAAACCTGATCCCACCGTCATACTTATCTATTCTTTTTATGGGGCTTTAAGCTACGGGGCCGAAGCAGTTACCAGCTGTGACAACGCTCCAGGAAAGGACATGACCCTTGCCGTAATAAAACACGAGAGAATAGACAGAGCTGTCTACACATATCTCTGATTTGAAGTTTATATAATTTACCCCGGGACTCCACCCACTCTAGGCATGGGACAGCACCCACGCAGCAGGAGGGGATTGCTCACTGAAGGCATCCTGCCAGGCTAAACCACTGCCAGGGTTGCAGAGGAAGTTGGTAGACCTTTTGCCATGGCAACGCATCTTTTGCACTTTCTGGGTGCAACGAAGATGGGCGGAGCCAAGTTTCTCAGGCTTACAAAGAGTAACCAAAGTTTTCCTACAGGCAGCGGTTGCCTTGTTTAGGGTGAGGATCAGCCTCCGGCCTGTTGAAAGAGGCAGAGCCCTGCTGTAACCCCAACATTTCAAACATGTTTTTGCTTGAAAAGATAGTCCCCGCCTGCGGCTGTCCACTGCAGCCTCTCCTGCACGTGCTTCTCTGAGGCTTTGGCATGTGTCCCTCTGCAATCACTGGCAGCTGCTACTCAGCGCAGGAGATTCCAGCAGGTGAGGAATTCGTATTATGCAAACCATGGCAACCAGAAACACCAACATCTCCTGTACCCTGAAAACTGATGGGGTAGCTTTGGCAGCCCAGCCCACGGGATAGAACCCAGTCCTGTAATAGAACCAATGTAGATCCTGAGAATGTGCCGATTCACTCACCAAGAGCCGGTGTGCTGTAGTGGTCAGAAACATTGCACCAGGCTGACCTGGGTTTGGAGCCTGGTTCTAAGCCTTGGTAATTGTTTGACCTTGAGCAAGGTCTAAGATAGCTCTGGTGTCCCTGTGTCCTCATTTGTAAAGTGGAGAAAACATCTCTCAAGGCTGTTCCAGATGTTAAGGGAGTTAGGATAGTAACAGAGCCTTGCCTGGTGCAGACTAACACTGATACATGTTAGCTTGTCCGTCAGAGTTTCCTTATTTATAAGTTAGTGTATTCAACATTTCTAGCTCCGTAGCAGACCTCTCCCAAGTGACTGGGAACATCTTTTCTGAGATGTCTCCAAAGCTCCTCTGTCCCTCTGTGTCCAGCACACAAAGGGATAAGTTGCAATTGTTCCCTAGTCAATCAATCCAGGCGCTCCCCAGTGCTCTCTGCCTTCTTGGACCCCAGCTTCTCCCTCGCTCCACAGTCCCTGCTTCAGGCATCCATGTGAGCCTTTATCAGAGCAGTGTAGGCCCTTCTCTCACCACCTCACCTGGTACCTCTCCAATCTGGTCTCCATAATCCACTAACAGTGGTGTTTCCTAAGTCTTCATCCTACACATATATGTTTGATGCCAAAATCCTTCAGCGGCTTCCACAGACTCCTAGCATAGAGCCCTAATACCCTCACTTGCCGGCCTCCTCAGATCTTCCGCTGCCTCCTCCATCTCTCAAGTCCAGACACATTGGCTTAATTTCAGTCATTTAGCACAACTCAAGCCATCCACCTTAGAAACCCTGTGTACCTTCTGTCTCCTCATCCCTGGCTTTCTTTCCAAGGCAAGTTTGTGGTTAGGTACACTCTGATGTCTCGATATTCCTGTAAGCTAAAAGATCCAGGAGAGCAATGACTTAGGACAGTAAGCAGCCCATGGATAGGGGCTCAGGATTTCTAGAACTCTTTACTGACTTGAAGACGCACATGTGTTTAATCCTTCTCTGAGCATTGCCTCATTTAGCCTTGATGCCAGCCTTAATGTTGTGTGACCTTGTCCCACTTTCATAGGCACATGCTAGGGAACACAGCAAGTTGCTGCAGATCATAAAGAGGGTGAAAGGGGAAACTGAAGGCTAAGCAGCCCAGCTGGAAGTCAAGCCCCTTCTCAAAGGTGCCTTGGCAACCTCTCCTCAGTGGTCCTGTATTGTTCAAAAGCTCTGTCAGGAGCACCCACTAGCTGTACCCAGAAACCGAACTGCTCTGAGTCACAGGCCCAGTATGTCTGCCTCTACTATCAAACGACTGCTGTCCTCTAGATAGTTCTTCCCCATTCATGCATGTTTGCCTAAGAGAGAGGAGAGAGAGAGAGAGAGAGAGAGAGAGAGAGAGAGAGAGAGAGAGAGAGAGAGAACTCTTGGCAAATGGAAAACTAAGCCTCTGCTCATAATTACCCAAGTGCCTAAGACATCCCTGCATCTCCCTGCCCTGTCCCCACAAAGACAAGCACTGCCACTTCCCCTCGTCCAAAACCCAGAAAACCACTTCAGCTTGTCAAGCAGTAAGAGGAGGGGATCTGCTACAAAATAGGCTGGGGAAGAGACGGCATGTGACAAGAGGCAGCATGTGACAAGAGGCGGATGAGCCATCCTGGAAGCCCTGCAGAGTTTTCCAGAAACCCACTGTCATCACAATGGACCTGATAAGAGAGAGGCAGGGAGGTCAGTCAAGGCAGTACTGGGGCTGTGTGGTCACAAGCAGAAGAATATGGGTAGGCCCTGAAAGCAGGGCGCACGGGTTAGAGGTCTCTCTAGAGCCTGCATGAGGGCGGCCCTACTGAGTTTAGTCTTTGAAGGTAAATTGCAGACTTTTGACCTCCCAAACCATAAAATGATAACTTTGTGTAGCTTAAACCACTCGGTAGGTGTGTGTGTGTGTGTGTGTGTGTGTGTGTGTGTGTTTAGCAATTTGCTACACTAGCCACAGGAAACCAACACATCAGGCTTATCCTCTCTTCCCACTCCATAATCTTTCCATTACCTGAAGCCAACAGGAAGCCAACTGGCTGAGAAGTAGGAGAAGGATCAGGAAAGGATCCAGGCAAGTGCGCTCTGCCCTCTGGGACCCCCTTAGCGTGCTGTTGAATCTAGCATGTTCACATTTACAAAGCCCATTTTTCTCAGCCCTATTTTCAAATCCTTTATAGTGTATACGCATCTTTTTCCTATGTGTATTCTGATTTAAGTGGGGTTGGGGAGTGGGAAAGAATGACAAATTGAAACCATTTACAGCGACAGGAACATGTGTACAACACTCACTCTCTCCTGATTCGTTCAAACTTCATTGCTCAGGCCTTAGAACCAAGAGTGGCATCTGGCCAAGAAATACTTGAATGAAATAGTCAAAAGATTTTATAGATTTGTTTTATTTTTTCATGTTTTATTATCGTATGAATCAAAACAGGTGCCATTAGCTCATCTTTCGCAGTAACAGTGGTAATCAAACATTCTATAAAACGAAAGCATTTCATTAAGACAAATGCCACCAAGCTATCATGCGTGTGGCTCCCTTCTCTGAGTCATATCCCACCAATGTGACTTGGCAGCTCATCAGATCCCATCAGCCCAGTGGTTGAAAAAAAAAAAAAAAAAAAAAAAAAAAAGGTCATTGCACCCTGACAAAAGAACATTCAATGAACATACAGCAATTAAGAAAAGTTTGAGCCCCAGTGGTCTCAAATGCCCAAAGGAAGCTTGTCCTTGAAGTGTGTGGGTGCCAGAGGCAGACAGACCCGCAAAGCAGCACACATGTCACTAGCAGCCCACCAGGGACACTTTTAAGAATCCAGACAGAAGGAAGTGGCTGAAAGCCACTGCTGAGGAGGACCTGGGGATGGGGGGAGGGGTCACTTTCTGCATTTAATTGAAACATTCTACAATCTCCTGTCCCAGGACCTTTGCAAAAAGTGGGAAGGGATCTCAACAAAAAGAACTCAACAAGTATTCACTCATGAAATTTTATTTTTGCCTACTTGTTATGGGAGTAGGTAGGCTCACATGCTGTGAAGGTAAAATTCTACCGGACATACATACACAAAACACACATGGGGAGGGGTATTCATAACCAAGCTAGCAGAGAGCTGGTGGTTATGGAAGTTACATGATGGACCCATAAGAACTCATGTTCTAGTCTTCTTAAAATTTTAACTATGTGTTTTGAAATTTTCCACAAAACAGGTCATGTTGCTCTCACTGATGTCAGGTTTTGCTCCTCCCTCCGCTGTTTGCTTTACAAACTCCTCTCCAGGTTTTGTTGGTGCTCTTAGTCTGGGAAGCCAGAAACTCTGCTCTCTGTGATTGTCTGTGCTTCTGTGAAAAGTGGGTGCCTGGTCTCTGAGAGAAAAGGTAGTGGCATCCAGGCTGGGGCCTGGGAAACTAGGGGTTGCTGAAGGAGAGAGAAAATCTATAAAGTCCCCTCCTCCACTGAAACATGGTACTGGGTTACCATGTCAGCTCACCTGCACTAGATGGCTCCCAGCCCCCAAAGGGTACCCAGACCCTAACACAGCAGGACTCTAACACAGCATCACTGAGTAGCATCAGCTGAACACCCAGCTGAAGCCACAGCACAGGGCTCGGCTCAGGGAAAATCAGGCTGAAGATACAGTAGCCTCTGAGTGCCATCTTCCTGAGCCAAAGTATAAATATCTCTGAAGATGGAAGACTATTGACTGACTTGGGTGCAAATGGGTCATTTCAACAACTTTAACTAAATGAAGAAGCCAGAGATCCACAGCCAAACATCAGGCAGAGCTTGAGAGTCATGCAGAAGAGTAGGGGATAGGATCGAGTAGCTGGGGGAGTCACACCACAAGATAACGGAGCCAAACTTAGCTGGGCCCATGAGCCAACCAAAGAACATGGCTGGACCTAGGCCCCCTACACATCTGTAGCAGATGTGCAACTTGGTCTTCATGTGGGTCTCCTAACAACTGGAGTAGGAGCTGTCTCCGGCTCTGTTGTCTGCTATTGGATACCCTTCCCTTAGCTGGCCTGTCTGCTCTGGCTTCAGTGGGATAGGATGTGGCTAGTTTTGCTGCGACTTGATGTTCCAGGGCAGGGTGGTACCCAAGAGGAGCTTCCTCTTCTCTGAGGGGGTAGCTTGGGGAAGGGGCTATAAGGGTGAGATTAGGAGGCGAGGAAGGAGGGGGCTACAACTGTGATATAAAGTGAGTGAATAAGTTAAATACATACATACATACATACATACATACATACATACATACATAAATGATAGATGATAGATGATAGATAGATAGATAGATAGATAGATAGATAGATAGATAGATAGATAGGTCTGAAAAAGACAAATTCTCCAAGCACTGTTGCTCAGCACTGCCTTTCTCTGCCATGGAGAGCAGGTAAAATGGAGATTTTATGCGGTTACTTTCTTCATAGGGCCAGTTTTTAAAGAGCAAAACAAAGCTGTGCTTTCCAGAGAATAGCAAGACCATCAAGATATGTGCTGTTAATGGTCTGGTTTTCAGCACTCATAAAGATACATCAATAAAGTGGAGCACAATGAGAAAGAGAAATGTCCCAACCCCTCAGTGAAACACTGAAAGTCACAAGGGCCCTTCCCTCCTATCTAGCCTGATTACATTACAGAGGGGGAGGGGAGCTGGGAGGAAGTAAGTTGGATGCTCTGGGCTGTGCTATGCCTTATCCTCCCGAAGCCCTGCCTCCTCCCACTTCTTTTCCTTCTTAACAGCTGACCCAAAGGGCCTAAACTTAGCAAGGGCGAGGTGTAGGAAACTAGATAGTGCATTCTCCAGTTGGATAGGAAGTACTGGGCTCAATGTGTTTAAGGTTAAGATTAATTCCATACTTCCTCTGAATCTATTTTAAAAACACAGCAAAGGATGGCATATGCTGTCTTCTAACCAAAATGACACATGATCAAAGGGCAAGCATGAGCTGCGCGTCAGACCCTCCGACGCTTGCCCTCGACCCGTGCCTACGGAATCAGGAAAGGTATTTTACCATCTCCGTTAAAATGCGGTTGCTTCTGTTTATCGAGAGACTTCTGTAGTGACAACAGCCAGAGGAATCACGGATCGGGCATGGCTGAGCTGAGAGGAGTCGGGACATAAGAAAAGCCCGGGAGCTTTGTTGCTAAATGTCTCCCACTGCAAGAGGGACTATGTGCTACAAGTCTGAATTTCGATGCCTGAAAGCAGAAATCTACCTGCTGCCTGGGTGAGAGAATCAAGTTTTCTCATTTTCAGTGACCATCCTCATTAATGCTGGCTCATTCCCTGGGCTCTGCAAACAGGAGCTTCCATTCTGTGGACCCCACTCATTAGGACTGATTTAATTGAATTGAAGAAGAAAAAGTACTGGCTTCCAGGAAGCCAGGATTGAGACTCCTGGGGAATCCTAGTTTCCTGGTGAATTCCAAGTGTGGCTTTCTCTAGCAGCAAGGTAAAGAGGATGAATTAACACAGTCCCTGCATCACTCCGTGCCTCTTCCAGTGTCCCCAACCATCATCCACACATCACCTCGACAAAGGTTGATTTCTCCCTAAGCTATTGTCCCTTTGAGGTTTGTTTGGATGCTTGTTTGATGACCCACAGGCAATGGGAGAAGTTGAAACTAACTTATGATCTCCTGTGTATAGAAAAAAATAGTCTCAGAAGTTCACAGGTCACAGAGCCTAACAATTCTACATTCTAATTGGTACTCTGGGAGTTCTTTGAAGCAGCATGGTGGGAGATTGGCAGCATCTGGGTGGAAAGTGGTATGTCTTTGAACTGGGTGCAATACTTAAAGCCACTCCTGGCCATGCCTTTCCTGACTGTTCAGATACTTCTAGAATTCTTAAACCAAGTTGGGCTTTCTGCTCTGAGCACCAAGGATGTTAATCTCAGGTGCTGAGGAAGACCCCAGAGTTCTACTCTTGGGGAGATTAGGACCCAGCAGAAGGAAGTGGACCATGAACATGAAACCAAGTGACCAGACGTAAAGTGTCATAAAGAAAGTAAAGAAGGTAACACACTTCACAACTTCCAGACAGATCTAGTGGACCAGATATAGAAGGAAAACTGATGCCATGCAGGACCATGAACGTTCCTGGTGGGGAACAAGTTCAAAGACTACGGGCAGTAGCAAGCATGGCAAGTCTAAGGAACAGCAAGGAGGCCAGGGGGTGGGCACACAGAGAGCACTGAGGAGGGGCTGTCAGACCCAGGCAGGGCCAAACTCTGCCGAGCCTCCTGGTGCAAAGCTGGACTCATTCTGGTGTCTTGGGTTTGATATTGTCCTCCATGTGCTGGAGGAGCAGTGGTGGACAGAAAGCCTTAAGCGGGAGATGGCATGCTCTCACTCTAAGGGGGAGGGAGGGGAGCCGAAGTAGTGAGTGAGAGCAGTTGAGAAATGATTGTGACACAGCAAAGATGTTAACAGTGAGTGACAGCCACCTTGGGTGTTGCTCACGCTCCAAGCACTGTCCCCAGCTCTCTGTAGGCAGGACTTCATTCATTTTCCCTAATATGCCTTTAAGAAGTTGAGACTAAATGGGCACAAAGGGTAGAACAGGCAACCAGAGGAATTTACCACTGTGGAACTTCTGCAATGAAGTCTATGTAAGTAAGGGGTGGATCCATTTAACACAATGAGACACTTCCTTTTCATGTATCTGTGCTTCTGAGGCAGTCCTAGAATTGAAATGATTTGTTCCGGCAGTTCTGGCTTAATTTTTATTTTATTATGAGGGTATGTGAAGAAGGGTTTTATAGGCAAACACCAATGAGAAAAGTGAAGTAGCAAAGGGGAGAATGTTCCTGTTGCCTCTCATCTTAAGGTTTCTATGGCTGTGATAAAACACCAGGACCAAAGCAGACTGGGGGAAAGCATTGATTTGGTTCCCATACCTAGGGTCACAGTCCACTTAGGGATTCCAAAGCAGGAACTCAATCAGGGAAATAACTTGGAGACAGAAGCTGATGCAAAACCACAGAGTAGTGTTCTGACTTGCTACCTCGTGGTTTGCTCAACCTGCTTTCTTATAGCATCCAGGACCATCCATCCAGTGAGCTGGGCTCTTACATTAATTATCAACCAAAATAATACAACAGAGCCTTGCCCACAGGCAAGTTTCTCAGTTGAGATTCCCTCTTGCAAAATGACTCTAGCTTGTATTAAGTTGACATAGAACTCGCCAGTACACTTGACATAGCAAAGCAATATACCATTGTTTCAATAATTTCCTTTTTTTGTTCACCTCCAAGATTTCCTATTAATAAATGTCACAAATAGAAAATGTTACAGATTTAAAAATCCTAAAGTCTTTACAAATTCAAACACTTTAAAATTTCAGGCACTAAAAAATCCAAAGTCTCTATAAAGCTCCAAACCTTCCAAAGCCTTTGATGTGGGGGACTTGGGAGAAAGAGAATCTTGTCCCTAGGGGAGAGCTGGGTTTCAGTAGGGTAAGGAAGCAGAACAAATGATCTGTGACCAACAAGAGTGGGAGAGGGTGGGTCTCATGGATGAGGATTCCAGAGGACCTGCTGAAAAGGCTGGCAGAGAGCTCAGAAGTGGGAGGATGAGTCAGGCACGGAAATGAAGGAAACAACCTGAGAGTGAGAGTCCACAGAAGGATGTGAGCTCACTTGGCTTTCATGGGTGGGGGGTGGGAGGGCGGGGAGTGGCCAAGTATGACAGGGATGAAGCAGGAAACTAAGCGGGTTATGGATCCACACAGGACTTGAGCCTGGAAGTGGCTCTCTGTCCCAGAGAGGGTTCAGGTGCTGTGAAAACCTCTGCTAGCAGTTCCTCACCCTTCTGTCATTTATCAGACCCTAGCTCTTTACATAAGTGAGACACACATCATTTATACTCCTGCAGTCATCAGATATTCTAGAACTTGCCCACAAACATAACTTATTCGTTTCGTTTCAAAGCCGAGTTTTAGGTCTAATTCTTCCCAAGGCTTTCCAGATCTCTCTGCTCTCTAGGTTCAAACTGATGAGTAGGCTCATCAAAGGACACGAACCTAAACTTAACTTGGAAAGTATTACCAAATAAATACGTTAACAGACAGCAACGAGGCAGAATGGACCAATACACTGGTGAGAAGTTTTCTGTTTCTCTAAGGTATCAATCTGTGCAGAATGACCTTGCCAACTCTTTCCAGAAAATTCAGGGACTCATATAATAAGGATGGGGGTTAATCCTGAAAATCTTTTGATATTTATTATCTGCCTTAAAAACAAAAAAACTATGAGTATATGAGTATAGCAGTTCTTTGAATCTTTTTAAAACTTCTGAGGAAAAAAAAAAGATATCTTCTCTGCCAGCCCACTTCTCTGCTAACATCTTAAGGTTAGCAGAGTCCCTGGGAACTATACTGCATACAACAAGGATGAGGGGCACACCTCAAAGACAGAAGCCATTGCAAGGAAGGCTTCCAACACTCTTTCTGTTCTGACCAACAGCACACACTCTCTAAGCACTCACACAATCTCTGTATGGTTTCTGTCCTTACATTAGCTCTCACCACACATAGGAGACATTCAGACAGGAGCAGTCACACATCTTAGAACCGCAAGCACATGCATCACATATACAGAGTGCCTTTCTGTTTCTTTGACATCATCTTGAAATTCCGGTTATTCTCTGCTTTCTCCCCTACAGTGGGATTAAAGGGTGTTCCAAAGGAAAAGGAGGATTACTCTGATGAAAACTTTGGGAAATAATAATTAGGTCAAATAAGGGAAAGAAATAAATACTTACTGATGTCCACTATATGTCAGGAAAACTCCAGGCAGCCTCTTCTGCATCCATTCTTAAGGCTTGCTTCCCATTCATGCGCCCGCTAGGACTCTACATGAAAAACTTGACTGAGCTTGAACAAATGATATGAGCAAGTTAATTTTATGTTATTATGAGGATGACAAGATATATCCTAAAATAGTATAGTACCCAGTCTGGCAATGTCTTATCCCAAGAGGGCAAATTTCAACAGCAGAAGCTAAGAGTCCATTATCCATATCAAGACCATCCATCACTGGGCAATAGGTCAGAGAATTGAGATAATTATATACTATCTGGATAATTATCTGAGTTGAAACAGTCTACACATGTGTATAACATGTCAGTTTTACCTTGGCGCAAGTTATCACAGGAATCTCTTACAAATTTCCCTGATGCCCAGAGGGATCACACAGTTCCCTCTCACACCTCATCCTCTCACTCAGTGCTCACCTGGACCTTCACCTGTCAGTATGTCAACCTTTCAATGAAGTTCTGTCCTTTGCTTTTATGTCCCATGATCTGTAATCTCAAGCTCCCCTTTACCAGTGGCTATCTTAGGAGCCCCCCAGAGTAAGTGTAGTAGACTAGAGTAAGAAGAAAAAGGAACCTTCCACGTGTTCATGTGGACAAAATACCACCCACTCTTTCCCATCCAGTTAGAGCTGCCTAGTTGGGGACAGAGCAGAGGAGGAGGCAGGCATGATGGACTGCCTCTTGTCTGTTATCTATGCACTTTTGCTAATAAGATGTTCATGCTGAAATGGGCTCAGAGACACACTACCAACAAAAGGAGGACTGCTGGGGGCACTTCAAGGAAAGGCTTCCTCTCTAACAAAATGAGCTGTACAATGCTAGATCTTTAATGTCCCCCAGAGGCTTCTGTGGCAAAGTTTCCACTATAAAGGGGAAATATAAAACATATCTTTAAGAAGTAGAACCCAATGTGTCTTCAGGTCACTAAAGGTGTGCCCTGAAAGGGGACAATAAGTCTCAAACTCTCTCCTCTTCCTGTCTTTTGCATCCTAGCCACAGGGTGGGCCACTTGTTCTGCTGCACATTTTTTCAACATTACCATCCAGTACCCTAACCATGGGCTTATGAGCACAAATGAGAGCATCATGACTATGGGCCAAAGTAAACCTTTGTTCTCTTTATGAATTGGCTCTCTCAAGTATTTGTCATAGTGAAGGAAGCTGACTAACACAAGACATGGGAGGAATTGCCCTTTCAAGCTTTGAACATTGACTTTGAAAGATACATCCTTGTAACTGCTACAATCTTTTTTGTGCCCATGAAGGTAGAGCCAAAAAAATATGAACAAAGCTGACCTGGAGTGCAATTAGCTTATCCTTGTCCATAATGAGGAACTAAATTATTTAATGGGAAAGTTATTTTTTAGCTCAATATTCAATTATTTAGAGAAAAACTCAACTTCCAGACTCTTATTCACTCTTCACTAAAGGCTATATGGATGACAGGGGCTAAGCAACAGGAATACATCTCTAAAGCGGCCCTTGTGGTTCAGGGAATATACGAATATTTGGGGGAAGGGGAAGAAAGATATCCTTTAACTAGCGCCTTTCAATGCCCTGCAAAAATGGACAAATTTTCCCAATAGTTGTGTTAATAAATAATAATTTTAGAAGCCAAAAAGATGTGCTAAGAGTGCTGCTGTACAAGCATGAGGACCTGGGTTCAGATCCCCAGCCCCCACACAAAAGCCAGGCTTGGCCATCCTTGCCTATAAGCCTGGAGCTGGGGGACAGACACAGGGAGCTCAGGAGCTCAGGAGCTTATTGGCCAGCCAATCTAGCCCAAAGCAATGAGCTCCAGGTTCAGAGAGGTTGTGCTTTCAGCGAGTGCGATGTAGTCTTCCTAAGAACACCAATGGCTCCCTCTGGCCTACACATTTGCATACATGGCTGTGAGCATTTGTATATGCACAAAAATACATGAATCCCACATACACAACACACACCAAAAGAATAACGAAGATATGATTGAGTGCTGCTGGCAACCTCAGCGCTTTAAATCCAAGCACCACCCCTAGAAAACCAGGTTTCTCTGCCTTGTAACAGCCTCTCAGTAGGGAGTCTATCACAGAGCTATGAATGATGTATAGTTCTCATTCCCACGGAACAGAAATCATGGTAGAAACAACAGAATCCTTGAATTCCAGAGCCAGAAAAAGGCAAAAATCCTCTAGACAAAATATTTTAATGTATAGACAAGGAAAGAAGTTGCCTGGTCATAAATAAGATGAACAAAACTTTCACTTTTTATTTTAAAATAGAGTTTCCTCAATAACCATTAGACCATCTACTTTTAAATGACAGATTCTTTCTACCAGGCTCCTAGCATGTCTAATTCTCCTTGCAAATATTTATTGAATGATATGGAAGAAATTAACTCTTGCATGCAAAAAAAAAAAAGTTGTCTGACTCCCCTATGCACTCCAGATGTCAATAGGCAAAGAGATCCTAGGTTGTTATCCAAGGCTGCTATGCCTTGGAATTATCATCAGCATAAAAACCACTTCTTCACATAAATTGCAATAATTATATTAAATCTGTGTTTGGGCCTTACTCTAAACACATGAACATAGGTTTATTAACCATATAAGAAAGCTGGTTTCCTCCACCAAATCCTTCTTCCCAATCACTGGGGAATTTTTCTGTCCCACCCCTCTGTGTGGTGAGTTTTCTAGTGCACTAGCAATGTGCATTAAACCAGTCAAAAAAGGAGAGGCTTGTTTGGGCTCATGGTTTCTGAGGTTTCTGTCCATAGACTGTTAGTCTTTGGCCTAGGGTCCTCTGGTCTATAGTGAGGCAGTGGCAAAGGAAGCCACTCACCTTACAGAAGTCAGTAGCAAAAGAGAAATGAAGGAGCAAGCCACATCTTAATATCCCCTCAGGTTCATGCCCTCAGTGACCTTCCTTTTGTTACTAGCTGTACTATCACTTACCAATAGTGCAACACTACACAGAACAAACACAACATATGGGCCATTGAGGTACATTCAAAACCCAAATGGCGATGCTCTCCAATTCCAATATGGAAGGGTCCATGATGCACCTTAGGCTATCTCAGCCTCCCATCTCAATACAGGAGATGATCAAAAGAAGAGTTCTATCCCAACTCCAGGCTTGCCTTCTTCTCTTTTTTATTTCCCACAGCCCTCAAAAATCAAAAGTCACAACAGCTGAAAGGAAGACTACACCTAAACAAAATTCTCAGTTTTTAGTAAGTAACATGGCTCTATTTCCTGCCCAAAAAGTGACCTTTGAACTTTGGCAAGGTGAACTTGAGTTCTGGAATGAACTTAAGAAGTTTTGATAGGTCCAGACTCAACATGACTTAGAGGGAACAAAAACCTTAAATGACCTTGCATCTTTTATTGACTTTGGCCCTTTTCCAGATCCATCCTGGGGTGATTTTTTTTTTCCCAAGGGTGAAAGAAAGCATTGGAATAAGATGTGAGGACAAATATTTTAGAAAGAATCAATAGGCTGGTTTGGACTAAGCAAAACCAGAAACTGTGCTGAAAAGAGAAAGGATGCCTCAAGACAATATGGCACACCTGCACCTTCTACAGAAATAGCAACCTCTGATGGGATTTTTATGTAATCGTTGGTTAGAAAGAACTTTTGTGTCTTTGGGAATGGAGGTGGATAATGTACTTGATGAAAGCATAGAAAGATTTTTACATCCAGAAAGACAACCCATTTTATTCAAATAACATTGAGTGAGTTTTCAGCCATGCTTGGTGTCAAGGACCACCATTAAATAATAACCTTTTTTGTTAGAAGCATGTGTAAATATCAAATTTTTTAAATTTTTTAAAGAGGAAGAATGTCAACTCTGTTCTGTCCCCCTAATATTTTCCTAAGAGGTGTACTTTTTTTTTTTTTTTTTTTGGTTAAGATTAAATTTCTGTTAACAACCACCAAATATAATAAAAGACATCATCTGCAACCCTCTGAGACACAGGCTGAATTTACATTTCCAAGTGGATTTACATGTCCATGTTTGAGAGAGAAAGTGTTGCTATTTAAGATGGGAGAGTAGAGTAAAACTTCCTGGCATTCATCACTTACACAACTCTACTTTCTCCACTCATAAGACTGGCACTGGGTAATGCTAATAATGCCAAAAGTTCTTGAAGATGTTGGTGGGGGGAAGCTTAGCAGAAAAAGACAGCAGAGTCAATGAATGAGTGCAAATTAAATCATACAAATGAAGCAGCCCCAAACTGGTGATCTTATGACAGTAGAAAGCATTGGGGGGTGGGGGATGTTGGAATAAGATTCAACACCAAACAAAACAGAAATGAAGTGACCTTTTCTCCAGAAAACTAGCTAAGCAATTCAGAAGAATCAGAACAGCATGGCTAGTTTAAAAATGTAGTCCAAGTTGATCATGTGTCTAAAACAGAAGAGAAATTGCTCACAGATGTTTTGGTGGGTAAAAGAATGGAGTCTGCGTGACTAGGTTAGATGTTTTGAAAGGCGAATCTATGACACAATTGGGTGCTTTCAACTTCAATCATCCTTTGGAGAATCTCAAGAAACAGAAAGTATACATAAATTTCTGACTTTTGTGGCCCTGATTAAAAATTGTTTAACTGTAATTTATTTAAAAGTAAGTTGGCAAGGCTGGGGTAATGGCTCAATGAATCGATGAGCTTGACACATGGTCATAAGGTACTATGCTCAATCCCCAGAACTCACAGAAAGTCAGATGCTGGAGTGTGTCTAGAACCTCCACGCTCCTACTGCAAAGTGGGAGTCAGAGACTGGAGAATCCAAGTAAGCTTGGAGACGCTGGCTTACACAGGGGACCAAAATATACATCCAACAAGGTAGAAGGTAAGGACCAACATACCAGGATGACTGGTACATGTGCATCTGCACATATATACACACACGTGCACACACACAAACACACACACACACACACACACACACACAACACCCCAAGAGGGGGTGGGAAGTAGGGAAGAAAGGAAAGAGGGAGAAAGGAGAGAGACACCAAACAGAGAGAGGAAGAAAGAGAGATTAAAATAATGAAATAATTTGGCAGAAAACATTTCTCAAACTGTGGGTTGCAATCCTTTGAGAGGGTCAGGTGACCCTTTTACAGGGATCGCCCAAGACTGTCAGAAAACACAGGTACTTATATCACAATTTGTAGCAATAACAAAGTTGTAGTCATGAAGTAACAATGAAAATCATTTTCTGTATAGGGGTCACCACAACATGAGGGACTGTATCAAAGGGTCACAAAAGTAGCCAGGTTGAGAACCACTGTTTTCAATATGTAAGCATTCACTAAACAAACTCCACCTATCTATATGTTGAAAAATTTTGTGATAAAGTCTAAAGTACATTAATTAATGAAATTCACTTGAAATAATAATGTATGAAGACTAACAAATTTAGTACCCATTAGCTGGTGGCCAAAGGCAACCTGTGTCACTAGTGTTAGGGTCTTCCTAACACTTGGATGAAAGTCAATAAATAGACTGAACTCTCTTGAGTTTATATATTTTAACCTCCTGTTGAGGAGTAAGAAACCTGAAAAATAAGAGACATGAATACATCTTCATTATAGTCAAGTAAACAAAAACACTTTCAGGTTCATGTTTATCCCAAATAGTCAGTATTTGTGAATAAAATTGTAGAAGCAGCTGATGTCTGCCCAGATCTCCTTCACATGAATGCATCCAGGATATTTATACTTGAAAAAAACAGTACTTAAAATATATCTACAAAAATTATAATTGTGTAAGCTACAAAGCTAAATTAAATGCCCATAAGTACTCTAGGGACTATGCAATTAGTGGAATAGTGGTAACCCAAAGATATCCATGTCTTCATGCTCAGAATCTGCAACTATGTTAACTTCTGTGTTGGTTTGAATGGGTTTTGCCCCCTAGACTTGTGTTTGAATGCTTTGTCAATGGGAAGTGGCACCATTAGAAGGTGTGACCTTACTGAAGTAGGTGTGTCCTTGTTGGAGGAAGTGTGTTGCTGTGAAGGTGGACTTTGAGGTCTTATATATATGCTAAAGCTCTGCTCCATGTGAAAGATAGCTTTTTTTCTTGGATACTTTTAGATTGAAATAGAACTCTTCAGCACCATGTCTGCCTACTGAACACTGCCTTGCTTCCCGCCATGATGATAATGAACTAAACTTCTGAATCTGTAAGCCAGCCTTAATGAAATATTGTTCTTTATAAGAGTTGCCTTAGTCATGGTGTCTCTTCACAGCAATAAAACCCTAAGACACCTTCCATGACAAATTATATTTTTTGTAAATGTGATTAAGACTCTTTAGATTGAAGGGTCACTTGGATTGCTCATCCCAGCATGTTCATGGTACTCAAAGGGAGAGTTAGAAGAGGAAAGCGGTGTTAGGAAAGATAAAATGCCAGAAGAGAGCTGTTGTGGTATGGGGCCACAAGCCACCCATGTGAGAAGCCTCTAGAAAAATCAAAGAAATGGGTTTTCCCTGTAGCTTCCACAGGCTGCACAGCTCTGGTGAGCTATTTTAGGCTGGTAACTCTATAAAGCAGTGGCTCTCAATCTTCCTAATACTGCAGCCCTTTAATACAGTTCCTCATGCTGCGGTGATCCCCCTCAACCATTAAGTTATTTTCATTGCTAATTATAATTTTGCTATTATGAGTCGCTGTGTAAATATCTGATATGTAAAAGATCTTGTATGCGACCCCTGTGAAGGGTTTATTCAACCTCTGAAAAGATCGGAACCCACAGGTTGAGAACTGCTGCTATAAAACAAAGACTTGTTTTAAGTCATTAAATGTGGAGTAATATGTTACAGCAGGACTAAAAGATACGTAGCAGATGAGTAACATCAGGAAGGAAGGAGACTAATCAGTGTTCACTAAGCAGATGGGAACTCTATGGGACTGGTTCCTGAAAAGTCTAACAGTTAGAAACTACCTTTGTGTGTTAAGCTATCTCGGTGCTTCACAAAGTTGCTTTTTGTTCTTACACCACAAAGGATGGAGGTCAGACTAGTGTAATGACTGTACAGTACCATCAGTACTTTCTGTTCCTTTTCCATTAAAACTTTATTATATTTGTTATTATATTGTATATTTGCATTATATCATTATTTAGATTATTTTTGTATTGTATTTGTTCACAAATGCAGGTGTCATTGGAGGTCAGAAAGGCCCCAGAGCCTCTGGCACTGGGGTAACAGGAAACTGTGAGCCGCCTGGCACTGGGGTAACAGGAGACTGTGAGCCGCCTGGCATTGGGAGCCAAACTCCAGTCCTCTGCGAGGTAGGAAGCCCTCCTAACCACTGAGCAATTTCCCAAGACCCTCCTTTTATACCGTTTTAATTAAATTTTTGTGCTTTGGCAATTTTATAATATACATTTGTGTGTATATAATGACTTTTCATTACTTTGCCTCTCATTATCTTCTCTTATCCCCATCCCTCTCCTGTTAAAACTCATCTTCTTCCCACAAAGTCTGCCTCCTGCTTTGATGGCTGTGCGTGGGAGGGGGGTGTGTGGGTGGGTGTGTGTGTGTGGGGGGTGGGTGTGTGTGTGTGTGCGTGTGTGTGTCTCTGTGTGTGTGGGGGGGGGGGGGGGGTGTGGGGGTGTGTGTGTGTGTGTGTGTGTGTACATGCATCCATATATGTGTAAGTTTGTATATGTGTGTGCATATGTGTGTAAGTGTGTCTGTGTTTATAAGTATGTATGTGTGTATGAGTGTGTATAAATGTGAGTGAGTGGATGTGTGCATGCATGTGTGTGTGCATGTGTATGTACGGTGTGTGCATGAGTGGATGTGTACAAGTATGTGTGTGTAGATGAGTGTGACCGAGTATGTGTGTGCTATTATGTGAGTTTGTACGAGAATGTATATGGCATGTGTGCATGTGCATGTGTGTGAGCCTGTGTATGAATGTGTTTATGTGTGTGTGTTTATGTGTGTTTGTGTGTGAGTATATGTATGTATATGTGCTTATGTGTGTGCATATGTGTGTGTTTATATATGTTTTTCTGTGTGTTTGTATGTTTCTGTATGCTTATATGTATGTTTGTGTGGGGGGAAGGTGTGTGTGTTTTTGTATGCATGCATGTGTTTAAGATACTGAGTATAATTGTTTTCATGGGCACAGGTTATTAACTTCTTCTTTAGCATGTGGTTCTCAGTCTTAGGTTTACCCATAGTCGCAAGATGGTTGCTTCATCTCCACTTTAACATCGTCTACATCAAATAGATAAAAGGGGGAAAAGAACAGAAGGAAGGAAGAACATCAAAGAGGACATGGTGTAACTTTTGTCATAAAGGCAAGAGTTTTCTTGAACTCTCCAGGAGGTAAGCCAAATCTGAGTCCCATAGATCTCCTGGAGGAAGCTGCAACATCTAAATTAATGTCCCAGGTAAAGCTGGGACTCTGCCAAGGGTAAAGAACAGGAAACGACTATAAGTACCTGAAGCAAGGGAAGTTTCAGTTGCAGAAGCAGGCTGCAGGCTGCTGCATGAGGTTGCAAACTCCTGTGTGAACGCACTTTGGAGAGGGCGGAGAGGAATGTGCTCACTGGTCTCCGCACCGATTCTGTCCTAACACTGCCTCACACCTGACTTGACCCACACTGGGTCTCTACTCTCTGTTCCCCTCCATGCCAACACTCCCTACCCTAGGCTAGGTTCCAGAATCTTCTTCCCTCCCCTTTCCCCTGCTCTGCCATCCTTCTGCCCTCAAAGACAGGAAATGCTGATGTGGGTAAGTAAAGAAAGAGGACTCTGCATTAGACAATTTGACCTGCAGTTAAGACATTTTAAAGGGTTGCTCCCCTCCACCTCTCTGCATGCATGTGTGAGTGTCTATACCTGTCCTGTTTTCCTTTCCCCTCCCATGACTCTACTAAGAAAATATTTTTCCTGGTGGTTTTCCTCAGGGACATCCTGTTTCAGAAATAATGCATGTTGTCCTTTGTCTCACACTGCCTCTCAGGGCGGTGGTGGCAGAGACTTGGCAAGAACTGGTGCCGTGGGCCTCGCATCTGTTTCAGCCAAGCCGGGATTCAAAATCTGGGCAACCAAGGTGGAATTCTGTTGAATATAATAGTGTTGCTGCTTCAGTCACTAAGGTTTAGAATAGTTAGTCATGTAACAAAGATTAACCAACCAAATGTTTTCCTTAAAGTCAGCTTTCCCCAACAACCAAATAATGAGATGCTAAGGTATGACAGTTAGGGGTGGGCCTGGATGGGAACAAGTCAGAGAGGCAGCAAGGACTCTATTGAACAAAGACTCTGCCTGTGCAAAGGGCCTTCGCAGGACTTGCTCTGCCTCCAGGAAGTTGTCCACAGTCGGAGTCTGAAGGAGCTAGCGCTCTTCACTAGTATCACTTCCCTCTCCTGGGATTGGGACTGGGGAAGCAGACTGTGCCATTGTGGACCCCAAAGTTTAGATCCCAGGCCAAATGCCACCACTTCAGCTGTTGGCTCTGGTATGATACTGGATCAACAAGACAGAGGCAATGAGGAGACACAGACAACCACAATACAGTATTCTGAGGTATTCTTGTATTCTGTCTGTACTTCACAACCTCACCAAGTATGTCTGCGGAAATATTATCAGAAAGGTACAGTCTTTTTTTTTTTAAGTGATTATTTATTTAATTTTTTTATTAGATACTTTCTTTATTTACATTTCAAATGCTATCCCGAAAGTTCCCTATACCCTCCCTCTACCACGCTCCCCTACCCACCTACTCCCACTTCTTGGCACTGGCATTCCCCTGTGCTGGGGCATATAAAGTTTGCAAGACCAAGGGGTCTCTCTTCTCATTGATGGCCGACTAGGCCATCTTCTGCTACATATGCAGCTAGAGACACAAGCTCTGGGGGTACTGGTTAGTTCATATTGTTGTTCCACCTACAGAGTTGCAGCCCCCTTCAGCTCTCACCACAGGTCACGAATGGAGAGGAGATACAAAAGGCTACCAGAGAACTCTGAACAAGTTCTGTGTTTTCTGTAACTACAGTTGCTAAGTCATCACATCAGAGACGAGCTGGCCACTTGTCACTGCTCCCTCTCCTTCCTCCTAGGTCCATAGCTACTTTGTACTTCAGCCTCCTTCTCTATAATAGCACCATGTGACTGAGTTTTGGCCAATGGAATAAGGGCAAATATAACATAGTCCAGCCTATGTCTGGTCCATTCAAACCTTCATGATCTTCTCCACTCTCTCTCTGTTGTTCCTATTGAAAAAGCTGAATAGAAAAAAAAAATCTAAGAATATACCAGAGGGCAAAAGCACAAGACAGACATGACATCTCCAAAAACTGTGCAGAAAGCCGTCAGCTGAGTACAAACTCCTTTGATGGGCTTTGTGGGGGCAAGAATTAACCTTCTCCTTAGTTAAATAATAGTATATATTTATAATACTATATTATAATATAAATAAATAGTATTAAATAACTGGGATTTGGTGGTATGTCTGATTATAGCCACTAGCATTATTTGCTTAAATAATACAAGCATACATCTTTCAATCTAATGGTTCATATTTTAATGGTTCCCAAGCACACTAAAGTACACAAACCAAACAATGTGACAAAGTGTAGTGAATGTAGGGTGATTCTCGGAAAGATGACACTTACGATCCAGGACTGAAAGGATGTGTCTCATTAACACACAACAAAGTGCAAGAAGGAAGAGAGAGGAATGGTAAGATTCCAGCATACACTGGTAAGGCTCTACCTGTGTTTGCATAATCCCAAGAACCTGCACAAAGTAAACTTGTTGAGTTGGATTAAAGGTGCTAAGAATGCAAAGGAAATGGCAGCACCATGCGTGTGCTTCACGGAGCACAGAACTGGGTGACAGCCACTATCTTCCTGACAGATGCTAAAAAACGCATGGGAGAGTTGGATCACTCCATTAACATCAGCAGCCATTACACACTTCCTTCTGCTAAAGACAAAGTGTCCGGCCCATTCTTCCCCTTCCTGCTGGTGATGTCATCTTTCAGAGGTACAGGAAACCACAAAGGGACTAATGTCCTGGGCCTGACTCTGAAAAGTAAGAATGTGGTTGGTGATCGGATGTCACAGGAAGTGACTGTGTCCCTTGGAGTCCGCAGCAGAAGAAAGAAACCTGCAAAGTGTTGATCACACAAGTGTGGACTTAGTTATTTCAGAGAAAAGTTAAATATGGCCAGATATTCTGAAGAAAACTTCAGAACTGAAGGTTTCAGCGGTTTTTAAAGTATGAAATTCTAGGTATCCTATTTATGGCAAGATATGTGGAGAAGCATTTGAAAAAAATCAGTGATATTTCACAAAAGCCCTACATTACCTAAGACTTAAAAGTTTCTGGTGAAGAAGGAAAGGAGGGAAGGAGAGAGGAGAGGAGGAAGGGAAGGAGGGAGGAGAGAAGAGAAGGAGATGCATAAAATCAAGAATCAATACCAAAAGTAGAGGCTTGGGAGAGTACAAATGGCCCATGTTTTTCTGAATTCTGTAAAAATTATATCAGAAAATCAAAAATTTCAAAGTTACTCCACAGATTCTAAGGGCAACTAATGCTCAACTCAGTGGTGTTTCTGTTATCTTGATTACTTCTCAGAAGGTGGATGCATTGTCACATGGGACAAGTTAGTGCCATCTCAGTAGGTGACAGAAACAGATACCATCATAAAGGATGAAACATGGAGCTTGGGACGAGGGGGTTCACACGACACTGAGGAGGGAAGAGCCAGAGGAGAGGTTTTCGGGTTTCCTGGCGCATGTTTGTTTCGTTGGTTGGGTTGTTTTGGAGGTGTTTTGTTGTTCTGGTTTTTGTTTTCTGAACTAGGGATGGAGCACAGAACCCAGGGCCTCGTACTTTACTCCTGAGTCAGACTAATGTTTGGGCTCAAAACTAGTTCAAGAAAGTGGACCAGCACATACTTGACAATGTCTCCCCTCGATCCCACTAAATACAATAAGCGTCCAGAAATATAGTCCCAGTAAATACTTGGGCGCTACTCTATAGCTTCAAAATAGTGCTTGCTCATTGAAAACCTTCTGGTAAGGTTGGGAGTACATTCCCCTGGGCCCACGATGGACTCTTTCCCATCACCATCTGTGCTCTCTGCCTTCAGGTCACCAATTCCCTCCTCCTTTCTCCCCTCCTCTGACTCCTCCTGTCTTTGCCACCTCTTTCCCCCTTTCTTCCCTGTTTATATGTTTCTCAGTTCCCTTTCATTCTACTCTGTCTCCGATCTCCTATACCACTCTAAATAATAATAAATGAACAAAGTGATGATGATGATGATGGTGGTGATGGTGATGATGATGATAATGATGATGATGATGATGATGGTGGTGATGATGGTGATGATGGTGGTGGTGGTGGTGGTGGTGATAATGATGGTGATGATGATGATGATGATGATGGTGATGATAGTGATGATGGTGATGATGATGAGGTGATGATGGTGATGATGATGATGATGATGATGATGATGATGATGATGATGATGATGGTGATGATGATACTAGAACAAGGGAAATCCTCCCTAAGCCTGAGGCATGGCCATTCTTCCTTAAGAACCAAACTTAAGAGTAGCAGATAGCAGAAGCACCACTGGGTAGGGCACCGCCAGTAATTAGGACAGTGTGGTAAGACACTGGAGACACTGTCAGGTAAGATCAAACTGTTTTGCTGGGCTTTGGTATTCAGCATGGAAGATAAAAATCCCTTTTCCAGACTCATAACATGTGTGACTGGCTGGGTTGATTGAATACAGCAAAGAGAAAACAGTAACAATGACAGATTCAATTAGAGACAGGAGCTTGTGAAGTTTATGATGACCCAAGTCATCCCAACTCCATCTGTCTCCTGCACAGAGCAAAAGGACAAGATAAATTTTAAAAAAAGAAAGAAATTCTGGCTGTGTATCCTTCAGGTCTTTAATGGTAGCATTAATCTTTGCTATTCCCTTGGTGTTTGGTATTGTTTCTGGCTCATAAAATTGTCTTACCTACCACAATAAAGAATAAACCACGGGTCCAACTGAATGCTTGGTTGATTGCTCAGTAGATTTCTTCAGACACTCTATTAGATTCTAGGAATGGATCTGTGGCTTCAGTAAGCTCGCCATGATGGGGCTCTGAAGGTATCTAGTGTCTGTGAACCAAGATGGTCTATCTTATACAGCATTATCAACTCCAAATATCAGCTTCTTACTACAACAAAGACTGCTTCCTGTTCACATTGCTTGTCTGTCACAACCTGAGTACAGCAGCAGCCTGAGCTGCCTGAGCTCCAGGATTCAGGCTGCTGCTTCCATGAGGGAAAAGAACCATCAAGGATGTAACATCTTGAGGCTTCTTCCCAGGGTGATATATTGCACTCCTGATCCACCCACTTATCATCAGCTACAATGACCAAAGAAGCAGTTAATGTGGCATAACAAAGATCCTTCTATCTTGAAGATAGTACAGGGAACAAAAATGGAGTATCAGGAAAACTATTACCTTGTCTCCTGACTAGTGGACCACAGTGACATTTGGGGATATAAGGAAAGACATAGTCATAGGTTCAAGTCTGGAAATGGAATGGTGTAAAACCCATCTATGATTAAGTCTCTGCTCACAGATGTAGAGGATTCCTATTTATTTGTTATATAAATGACTTGAGGGTGTTAATGATCTATTCATTATCATAAAGAATATCTGCTGTCAGGCTCTTCTGATTACCACTAATTAGTGTCACTTTGTCAGCGACTGCTGTCACCTCCCCTCTGTCACTCTGAAATCCATCAGCCATGTTTACACTGAAGAGCTCATTTATGTAGCAGGATCTGCAGCTGCTGACCCTTTCCAGTGCAACACCAGAGCCCTGTCTGGTGTGAGTACACGTGGAATAAAGGTTGATGCGGTTAAGTAGCCCATATCCCAGGTTGAGTAGCCCATATCCCAAACACTTGAATCCAGAGTGCCTGGGATTTGGGATTTGGGATTTGGGAATATTTGCAAATGCATAATGAACTAATTGGATTATGCAAAGTCTGAACACAACATTCGTTTGTGTTCTGTGGGCACCTTATACAACTAGCCCAAACATAATTTCATGTATTTCTAGTGCAACTTAATTTTGACATAGCCTATCATGTGGGATCACTTGTGAAATATTCCACTAGGGCTCATTTCTGTGCTAAAAATTTTTTTTGGGGGGGGTATCTTGGAGCATTTTTGATTTGGAGGTCTTGGAATAAGGATACTTAATATCCTCTGAAACTTTGATAAGAGAGAAAAGGAGTGTATCGTTTTCTAGGACTGCTGTAAATCACTATGATCTAGGAGGCTAAAACAAGAGATTTACCTTCATAATTACAGTTCTGGGATCTAGAAATCAAATTACAATGTCATTGCTTCCTTCTGAGGTCCCACTCCTTGGCTTACAAATGGATGGCTCTCTTATGCCTCCACATGGTTCCTCTGTATGGCAGCCCTGGTATCTTTCTCTCTTCCACCACAAGATCTATTAGAACAAGATCCCACCTTTATGGCATTGTTTAACCTTAATAACCTGGTTAGAAACAATTTAAATCAAATGAATGACCTTCAATTTAATTACCTTTAATGGTTGTGTCTTCACATAAATTCACATTGAGGACTGGGAATTCCAAATACGAGCCTAAGGAGGACACTCAGTTTATAACAGTGTTTCTTAGATAACAGCTTGACTTTCACTGACAGTATAGTAAATTCTACCTGCTTTACAGTTCTCCAGTGTGCAAGATCCATTATTTTGGTCACATATTTAGTTACATTTGGTACTTAGAGGTATTTAGAGTTCTGTTACTCCAAAAGATAATATTTTGGAAATAGTTGGGAAACTGTGGTTTTCTGATTGTCCTTTTAGACAAACATGTTCGGACTCTGAAGTCATGGTTCCTTTCTCCAATCTTTCTAAGTCACTCAGAAATATCCATCCCACCCTCTGTCCCTGTAGCCTTCACCACAACAGTAGCTAGATGTTAAAGCAGTCTCTCAATCTCTCAAACAGTTCCTCTCGGTTAAGTAACAATTCTGTAGCTGTTTTGCCCCGAACTGCTAACACTCCAGAAATCATCCCTGCCTTGGCTCTTCTCCTCTCCAACAGCTGAGCCTTCATTCTGTTTCTAAGACTTTGTTAAGCACTCTTGGTAAGGGTTAGTCACATTAGTAGCTAGTCAAGGTGATCTTTCCCAGCAGGAAAAGACTTCATGCACTGGTGAGAAATAGTTAAAATGGCTAGAAAGGTCTTAACGGGAAATCAGGAAACCATAGAGGTGGCCATAAAGCTTCAGCTGCTTGTGGTGCGTAGGTAATGTGAGAGAGAAGGAGAAGTCCATGTGGTGCGTAGGTAACGTGAGAGAACTGGAGAAGTCTATGTGGTGTGTAGGTAACGTGAGAGAGCTGGAGAAGTTCATGTCAGCTTCTCACCACTTCCAATGGAAGAAGATGAATCCCCATTTCACTTCCTCCTAAATCCCCTCGGAGTGCCTTTCCTTGTCCTACTCCAAATAAGTACACTGCTGGCAAAGGATCCTGGGAACTACATCCCTAGCCTTCCAGCCTCTCTCACACAGGAGGAGATCATCAAAGGCACTAGATGTGGACAGATATACATGCATTCATTTCCAGAAATTACTGGGAATAGCTTCCACAAAAAAAAATGAAGGATTAAATAAAAGAAAAGGAGATCATGAGATCCTAAAAATTGAGATTTCAAAACACAAGAGGAAAAAAAAATAATTTCCCAAAATGATGACAGAAAGAAGCCCTGCTGTGCCGGATACACTCACAGAGTAGCCAGTTGGGGTAGAAGAGAGGATCATGGGAAGGAGGATAAGATGCACTGAACACATGTGGGTACAACCCTGCCTGTCCTGAGGGGATTTTGATGCAAAGGAGCTCTTGGAAAGACAAGGAAGAATTAGGGATAAGCACCAATATGTAAAAAAACAAACAACAAGGCAATCATTAACTCCAGGAGAAATAAAAAGCACATTGCTTGGTTAGTGATAATAATATAGGCATAACATTAAAACCACTAAATCTAGTTTAATCAAATGTTTATCAAATGTTAATTATAATTATATTGAAAGGGGAGAAAGGTGGTAGTATAAGAAGATAAACTTGTCAATTTAAACTCCTCATGTGCATTAGCTAAATATAGAGCACAATAATTAATCTTCAAAATTAATGGTGGGTGAGAAAATAAGGATGCAAGCTGTAACTTAATGTTCCTATGACTGCCTGGAGGGCTTGTTTGGAGCACACATCACCAGACATAGGGTAGAAATGTTATATTTCCCTCATGCTGCCCAGTGATCAGAAGGCTGCTGGCTGGAGCATGGATCAGTCTTACCTTGGGTATCAATGCTAGATACAGTGCTTTGTCTTAGGAAGCAGGAGAGATGGGGGAGCAGTATGGGCTGCCAGGGCTGGAAGTAGAGCTGCAGCTGAGCAGTCCTGTTGAGTACTTCACCATCCCTGTCTCTCTGCAGCCTGAAAACCTACTCACACTTTCAGACCTCTTCACAAGTCATTTCCTTGGCAGTCTCTGGACCTCTGCAGCTCCCAGGCCCAAGCAACACTAGTTCCCTGCTTCAGGGCTCCCCCTAAACTCTGGGAGAACATGGGATTCATAATTGTTAAGAGTTCTTGTCTGTCCTTCCTCCTTAGATGTGGAACAAAATCGTATTTTCTCTAAACCTGTGTAATCCTTCAATATAGCATCAATATTATGGATGTCAACATTCCAGTAAATGTTTTGAAGAAAAGAATCACTAATGACAACATGGCCACAAGAACTATTAGAAAAACAGATATCTGCTTATTGGAAACACACCAAAGATTTATTTATTTATTTAGAAGAAGCTGATAGCCATGTAAAACCCCCTTCTAGGATTCCATTAGTCTATACCCTGGATATTACAAAATAATTTTCAGTGAATGCCTGTTATACTCATTAATTTGTTTGGAGGAACATTGTCAATGGGTACTGGGCTTCAGGTGGACAGGAATAGGGAGCTCTAGAAAGCTATTATACAAAAAGGTTACAAATATAGACATTGTGTAACATACATCTCAAAAGCTAGAAGAAAGGAAGTTAAATGCTTTCTTGTCACATACTCAAACCAAAATGGCTAGGTTCAAGAAACAAGATGACAAAATTCTGTGAGGATATTGCTTATTGTTGGTGGGAATGCAAACTAATGCAGACACGATGGAAACCAGAATGGAGGTTTCTTTAAAAGTAAAAATAGATCCAGTTATACTATTCAACATAAACCCAAAGATCTCTGAATCCTACTACAGAGACAATTGCATGTCCACACTTGATGATGCTCTCTTCATGATAGCAAGGATGTAGAATCAGTTGAACATTGTTTAAATTTCAATATACCTAGTTACAGTTGACTTTTTAACTCCTTAAGTTTTTAATGATTTTTGGGCTTTGTGAAACAGGTATCACTATGTAGCCCAGGCTGGCATATTTTGAGTATAGTCCCAAGAGTGGTGTTGCTGGATCTTCAGGTAGATGAATTTCCAATTTTCTGAGGAACCTCCAGATTGACTTGCAGAGTTATTGTACCAGTTTGCAATCCCACCAGCATTGGAGGAGTGTTCCTTTTTCTCCACATCCTCACCAACATGTGTTGTCACCTGTGGTTTTGACTTTAGCTATTCTGATTGGTGTAAGGTGGAATCTCAGGGTCATTTTAATTTGCATTTCTCTGATCACTAAGGACTTTGAACATTTCTTTAGTTGCTTCTCAGCCATTTGAGATTCCTCTTTTGTGAGTTCTCAGCTTAGTTTTATACCCCATTTTTTGATTGTGTTGTTTGCAGTTTTGGAGGTTAGCTTCTTGAGTTCTTTATATATTCTGGATATTAGCCCTCTATTGGATGTGGGGTTAGTGAANATTTTTTCCCAATCTGTAGGTTGCCTATTTGTCTTATTGACTGTGTTCTTTGCCTTACAGAAGCTTTCCAGTTTCATGAGGTCCCATTTATCAATTCTTGATCTTAGAGCATGAGACATTGGAGTTCTGTTTAGGAAATTTCTCTGTATGCTAATGAATAAAGAAACTGGAGAGATCTTACCCTAGCAACTTAAACACACCTGAGAGCTCTAGAACAAAAAGAAGCAACCATAACCAAGAAGAGTAGATAGCAGGAAATAGTCAAACTCAGGACTGAAATCAACCAAATAGAAACAAAGAGAACAATACAGAGTTAACAAAGCCAAAGCTGGTTCTTTAGGAGAGTCAACAAGATAGATAAACCACTAGCCAAACTAACTAAAGGACCCAGAAACAGTATCCAAATTAACAAAATCAGAAATGAAAAGGGAGACATAACAACAGAAACAGAGGAAATTCAAAAACTTATCAGATCCTACTAAAAAAGGCTATACTCAACAAATCTGGAAATTCTAGATAAAACGGGTGGTTTTTCTAGACAGATACCACATACCAAAGTTAAATCAAGAGCAGGTAAACTATCTAAACAGGCCCATATCACATAAGGAAATAGAAGTCATTTAAAAACCTCTCAGCCAAAAAAAGCCCAGGGCCAGATAGATTTAGTGCAGAATTTTACCAGACCTTCAAAGAAGACCTGCTACCAATATTCTTCAAACTATTCCATAAAATAGGAAGAGAAGGAACACTACCTAATTCATTTTATGAAGTCACAATTACTCTGGTACCTAAACCACACAAGGACCCAGCCAAAAATGAGAACTTAAAACCAATCTGGCTTATGAATATTGATGCAAAAATACTCAACAAAATTCTTGCAAACTGAATCCAAGAACACATCAAAACTATCATTTACCACAATCAAGCAGGATTCATCCCAGGGATGCAAGGTTGATTCAATATACAAAATTGATATAATCCACTACATAAACAAACTCAAAGAAAAAAGTCATATGATCATCTCCTTAGATACAGAAAAAGCATTTGACAAAATATAACACCACTTCATGTTAAAAGTATTGGAGAGATCAGGAATTCAAGGCCCATACCTAAACATAATAAAAGCAATTTATGGCAAACCAACAGCCAACATCAAATTAAATGGAGAGATACTTGAAGCAATCCCACTAAAATTGGGAACAAGATAAGGATGCCCACTTTCCCCATATATATTCAATATGGTACTCAAAATGCCAGCTAGAACAATAAGACAACAAAAAGAGATCAAGGGGTTACAAATTGGTAAAGAAGAAATAAAGATATCACTATTTGCAGATGATGTGATAGCATACATAAGTGACTCCAAAAATTCTACCAGAGAACTTCTCCAGCTGACAAGCAACTTCAGCAAAGTGGCCGGATATGAAATTAACTCAAATAAATCAGTAGCTTTCCGTTATACAAATGATAAACAGGCTTAGGAAGAAATTGGAAAAACAACTCCCTTCACAATAGCCACAAATAATATAAAATATCTTGGAGTAACTCTAACCAAACAAGTGGAAGATCTGTAATGACAATAACTTTAAGTCTCTCAAGGAAGAAATCAAAGATCTCAGAAAATGGAGAAATCTCCCATGCTCATGGATTGGCAGAATTAATTTAGTAAAAATGGCCATCCCACCAAAGATAATTTTCAGACTCAATGCAATCCCCATCAAAATCCCAACACAATTCTTCAAAGACATGGAAAAAGCAGTTCTCAAAATCTTCTGGACAGAATTACTTCTAAACAGGTTCGCAGCCTCCTTTTTTCTATTAAGCATCTTTCTCCCCTACCTTTGGTCAGTGGGCTAGAAGGGAGGTTGAAGCATTAAAGAACCATAAATAAAGTAGGCTTTATAGAATCTAAGCCTACATTGGACAGTAGGGGAAATGCTTTCACCATTACCTAATTCTTCAGCTTGAGATTTCTATCATCTAACTACCCATCAACATGCACATGAATAAAAAGAATAATTTATTGAAAGAAGCATCCCTACACATGGAGGGAGGTGCTCACAGGTTGCAACAGCAACTTAGAGATGTGTTGGCTTCTATAGCTTAAGGGACTGCATGGGTCCTCATGGTCATCTCATGACATCCCAGGATCTTCCCAGGCAAAGATATTTGATATGTTACTTTCATTTTCATAATTCAAGACATTTTGATTTTGTGGGGAAAAAATGAAGGTGTGAGTCCATTTATAAAGTACAGGAGACTCAGTTTAGATTAGGCTTATGTACAAAACAAATAAATAACCCTACACTAAAAAAAAAAAAATCCACTTTTCCTCAATGGCCCCTGATATCATTGCTATATCTACTCTTTATTCTAAGAAGAAATTTTCTATTTCTCAAACTTTAGATGTCTTGAGGTGTGTGCCACTAATACTTCCTGGAGACATCAATTCCTATTGTTCTTAGGAGCTTCAAAACACATTATCACTTTCATAGAGTAGGGATTGATCGCCTCCTCTGCTCTCTGCACCAGCAACAGCAGTGGCACCCAAGTCCTCACCAGGGTGACCTGTAGCTCTGTTCCCCTTTTGTTGCTTTTTTATTTGCTCAGAAAGTTTAGAATAGACAATCACCACCATCATTACCACCATCACAACCATGGGCTGGATATGTTGTGCATTTTTAAGTACCTATATGTGCCATGAAGTGCCTTTTCTCTACTTTCTCCCAATTCAAGATCAGTATTATTGGCACCCAAACTCTCTCAGTTACTCTCATGCACTCTTTGCGGCTCTGGGAGGAGGGGATTTTCAGCATTTTCCCACTTAACTCCATGCAATGATCTAGTGATTATCCTTCTTGAAACCTTCTATAGTCACCTCTATGTTGTTGATTTTGTTTGTTTGGTTTGGTTTGGTATTCCAAGCAGAACCTCCTGTATCCCAGGATGGTTTTGAACTCACTATGTAGCCGAGAAAAGTCTTGAACTTATGATCCTCCCACCCCTACATCACAACTGCTGGGAAGAAAGGCATGGTTTTTCATACCTGGCTCTGGGTTGCGGTGGCTAGGAGCAAATGCATACTTGTCTACTTTTGACAGCTGGCTATTCTTGGCTACAGTAATGACTTCAGCTATGACCTTCTTCAAGTCCAAAGATTTCTTCATGCCTAAATTCATCCTCTGGTAAAAATACTGACCCACTTCTATAAGACACAGGGAGTATTGCTTAATAGATTATTCCAAAAATGTCAGGGCCCATAAACATTTTTATCAATGTGCTAAGCTATAAATATACACATTGAAAGAAGCAAGTACTCACTTCAATATTTACTTATAATATGCCAGCTTGAATACTTCAATATTACTATCTATATTTCCCTATATAATACTAGATTTAAAAAAAATCTAAGAGTTCATTTTGCCAGAAATAATTAATGCACATGAAGGGAATCTTTAGTTTAATTTTATTTAATTATCCTAATGGTTGCATCAAAGAATTTTCTAGAAATTTTAACTAGAGAATCTTAAATATAATCATACTATTATATAAATTGCAAATATAATTTTATAAGAGCATGTAAGAATCTTTCTATTCAGTCCTTTGATCATCTCTAACAGTACAAATGTCGTACTTCAAATGCTTGGTAGACATGGATCTTCAAAGGTTTCTTCCTACAGGGGAGACGACATCTCTTAAATAGCAAACCTTTGGTCTGTACGTTGGAACTAAGCAAAGTAAACCTTGAAGCTATTTTACCTGATAGTCTTTCAGCTACTTCATGACAAGTATCACGGTCACCCAAAACTTTTTCATCTTCCAGGTCCTATCTAGTTCCTTTCTTCATTCCTAACATATCATGTTTTCCTAAACTCAACCACGTTCCTGTTTCCCACTCAAGACACGTCCAGTTCCTCAAGGCATACTGAAGTCACAGAAAGTTATGGTAACCACTCAGTGGAAAATCATAGCAGGCTGCCTGCTGTCCTGTGCATTGCCCTCCTATGTAGGTGCCCAGCTTCAGACAATGCTAGGATGCTCCCTCCCATGCCCTGCCTTACTTCTTGCCTTCCAGCTAAGAGTTTCAACTGCAAACAGTTGGAACGCTGTAGACCAGTGGTTCCCAACCTGTGGGTCTTGACCCATTTAGGGATTGCTTATAAGATACCCTATACATCGGATGTTTACATTATAATCCTTGACAGTACAAAATTACAGTTACAAAGTATTAGTGAAATAATTTTATGCTGTATTAAATGGTCATAGCATTGGGAAGATTAAGACCCACTGCTCTAGATCTTGTAGCCTTCTTAAGCATTGTTCTGCCTTATGAGGTCCCTGACGCCAAGAGCAGGTGCCATTAATACCTACCAAAACAGCATCCATCTCTCTTGTCAGCATCAGCAAAGCAATCCCCCTATGCCAACAACTCCATGCTCATTTGCACTTTACCCACTTGACTGCATAGTAGGGATCCCTGAGGAACTTTGACAACCATGACTGGCCATGTGCTATCCACCTAGGCTCAGATAGAGTCAGGCTGGCTAAGACTAGCATGGCACTTTAAGAAAACAAACAACAAAAATCCTCATGTGTCATCAAGAGTGAAAACAAAGATGCAAATACAGATTCATCCGGAGGGTATGCCTATCCATCAAACACATTTTCTCTCTCAAGCTACCATGGCTTAAATGTAAACTAGTCCCCACAATCTGTTGTGTTTAAGCGCTGGTGGTGATGTTGTTCAGAGAACTAATGGACTCTTCAGAGATGGCTCCTCCATAAAGGAAGTAGGTCACTGGAAGGTTGTGAAATTTATAGCCAGCCCACTTCCTGACAGCCTGTGCTTCCAAGAAATGCCAAAATTATACTAACAGTTCCTACCAACACAGCCAGAGCCCCAGCCACTGTGACTCCCCCTCCATGAAATTGTGAGCTAAAATAAGTCTTTCTTCCCCTAAGCTACTTCTTGTCTGGAATTCGTTTACAGCAAAGAGACAAGCAACTGAGAATTCTGGGTCAGTAGATGTCTCCCCTGGTCATGGCCCACTAGACAGCTGCTATTCAATGTTGAATGAATGAATGATTTCAGATTCCCTTAAGATGTTCAACTTCAGACAATCTCTCCTTTTCATCCTTCACAATGAGCGCTGGGTTTATCTTCATGTTCATTGCTACTTGACAGACACGGAATGCCTCCACAGACTGTTTCTGCCTACTGGCTTCCACTTCTTCCTTAGCTTAGCCGGTGAGTGGTCCCCTCACCATTCAAGCCACTTTCAAGTCCACATTCAACCTTTATTACCACTCAGGATGTCTTTCTTTAGATGCCCTCCCCACAATCCCTTTCCACCCTTCCTCTGCAGCTTGTACTCCCCCCAAACTTCCCTCCATCTCTTTCTTTCACAGCCACACCTTTATACACACTTTAATTCCTGGCATCATTTTGCCATCTCCTGTCTTTTCTGCAACCCACAGAATTCTACTTCCTCACCGGTGTGTCACCGGCCTTACCTTGCCTGGGGATATCTCTAACCTTTGACTATTGTCATACTTCCTAGTGTGACTTTCTTGAAGTCATTTCCTCTCTCAGCCACACCCCCCACAGCTTGTCTTTCATGCCACTGGCCACTGTTTTTTCAGTGTCCCCTGCGGACACTTCCCCTGCCACCAGACTTAAATTGTGCCAGGCTCTAAGGCCCCAGTCTGTTCCCTTGGTTGCATTTAAACTGTTGTGAATCCTCTTATAGCTTCAAGTATTGTTTTTAAGCAGTTTCCAAAGCTAAGTCTTCATTCCAGACCATTATCCGGAGGTATGAGGTGAATTTAATACGTCATAGTCCTCTCAAATCTAATACATTCAAGATATAACCGGTTGTCTTCTCATAGTAACAGTATTCTTCTGCAAAGTTATCTGACTCGGGGTCCAACCTGTGACTTTAAGAACTCGTGATAGTCTAGGAGAGTGGTTCAGAGAACAGCATGCTTGCCCTGCGAGTGAGAACCAGAGTTCTGATCTGCAGAACCTACAGAAAAGCTGGGAAGTCAGGATAGTCTTCTGTAATCCCAGGACTGAAGAGCCTAAAGCAGGGGATCTCCAGGGCAAGCTGGCTGGCTAGACTGCAGAAACTGGTGAGCCTTGCATTCAGCAGCATGCCCTGCCTCATTGAACAAAGTAGAAAGAGATCAAGGAAGACCATCCAGGATCAACTTTATGTACATGCACTCCATGCAAACACACATGTTGTAGATGGGCCTGGTGCTGTTCTTGTGAACCAATCACCTAATGAATAAAGGAGCCAATCACTGGGCGAGTAGGCGGGACTTCTGAGTTGGATTGAGAAAGAGAGGGAGAGGAGAGAGTCAGGTTCTTTTTTTGGAATGGGGACAGCAGTAAGATGTAGCTGCTAGAGTTTCCTGGTAGCGTGGCAGATCTGCAAGGATTCACCACTGGAGGAATCAGGTTTTAATAAGGCTGACAAGATTAGGTTTTAGTTGTTGCGCCTAGAGATTGAGTTACCATTGTTTCTGAACTGAGTTTGTGTTGCAGTTTTCTTTCACACAGCGGCTCATCTGGGTTCAAGAGAGAAAGGTACAGCTGCAAAGTGTGGGTTTGCCTGGGGTGCACCACAAAGGCTGTGGGGGATTTGAAGCATGGGGTTGGCATGGTAGCAACCGCCAATGGGAACCTAGCGAGCTGGGTGGAGAGACTGTGGAGTTCTGAGTCAGTTTCCATGAGATAAAAACAGGCCGGCCACGGCCCACCAGTACATGGCCAGCCAGGTCACCAGGGCAGAGGCACAGGGTGGGAACATGCTGGATCGTTTTTTAATATTTCCCACAACACACACATGTGCACTGATCATTTTTTAATATTTCCCACACTAAATGTATGCATATTTACATGTGTGCACTAACACACATGCAAATATGCATACACACCATGTAATATACAAATGAGAAAAAAAATCATTCTCTAAGAACACCAACATGAGTGAACAAAAGCTGCCATGTGACCACTCTGCTCAGAATCATATGATCAGAGCCTTATTTAGAGTGTTATCCCAAAATAAGTCCCTTCCTAGATTCCCTATCTAGGTATAAACACTGTTTTTTACCCTGGTGATACATATATTTTTTCTCACAATAACAATATATATGGATATATATATGTGATATACATATAAATATATACATATAAATATATATATATATATATATATATATATAATATCCATAAGTTGATCCTCCCTCTTTTACATGAGAGCAATCGCCAAGTCCCATTAACTCTCCCGTTTGAAAACTTCCTATTCAAAAACACCTATTTAATGTTTTTCTAACTCCCAAGTATGGCTCTAGATTCTGGAGATAATGTAATAAGCAGGAAGCTGCAATTTTGTTCTTACTGTCTCCATACCTGATATCTGACAGAGTCCAATCAGAAAAGCAGACCCATTGAATGACCAGAGTTTCAGAGTAGAGATTGACCTCATGCCACTGTAGTAGGTGTTAGATGGCTTGCATACAGCTGTTGCTTCTTCATGTGGTGTTGGCTTGAAGTCAGCAGGGTGGGCAGTTAGGAAGGAAAGATGGGCAGGAAGTAGAGAGCGAGGACAGACTTAACCTCACGTGAGTAAGTTGGAACTCAAGAGGACAAGCCAGAATGAGCATCAGTCTGTTGCCACCACCAAGCTGTCAGCTTCCACAGTGTGGGTGACCTACCACAGAAACCGACGCCCTCTATCCGCAGTCTAAACCCTTATCTGGCTGAAGATGAGTTGGAGAAACAGAAGAGGTTTCTGAGCCCCAGATGTCCCCTTATGCCAAGAACCAGTACATCTCTGACTGTGAGTGTGTGCTCTGATAGTGCCTGAGCCTACATCAGCTTTCCACATAAATATGGCTGGCTATTCATGTCCCCCTCCCAATCATGAGATAGAGGGGGGCAGTTACCATGTGGTCTTGACTATCCTGGAACTCAGTATGTAGACCAGGCCTGCCTCTGCCTCCTGAGAACTGAGATCAAAGGCATGTACCATCACTCCCAGCTTGTAGAAATATATTTTAAGGCCAATCCTTACTCAAAAGCCAACAGGGAAAAAACTTTGGAAACATGTTTCCAGTTCAGCTAAGCTCACCAATACAAAGCCACTTACTACAGCATCTGTGCCCTGAGGTGTAAGACTACGTAACTCTGATTTGCCTCACTCTCACTATGGTACCCAGAGAGTGGCTGTAACCTCTGATCAGGTTGCTGACCAGCTGAGATCAGCTGATGGCGCTACCACTCCATCAGCAACAGCATAGCACAGCAAGTTCTTTACTCAGTGATGTTGTTAGGTATTCTGAAAGAGAAAATAAGATCAAAATAATAGCTGTTTAAACAAAACCAAAAAAAAAATGTATTTTCATATAGAGTGTTTGTGGCCACCTCTGTCTCTTCAGCCCTGGATCTCAATGTGCATCTCTAGTAGGTAGAAGTTAAAGAGGAAAGCACAACGGGCCAAGGGACTGGTACTCAAATCTTTCCCTATGTTGTTACTATATGAATGAAGTCTGAAGTTTCTAGGGACAATGTCGAGCCCTGACAGGCTCTGTGGCTGTGGAACTGCCACATTTCCACATTTGCAGAGATGGGATTTAGCACAGGCTTCGCAACAGAAAGACCTGGGCTGAGGAGAAGAGCAATGGCTTCTCTATGTCTCCTACCCATTGAGAGTAAATACAGTGGGTCTGTACAATTTATGTGCAGGAAAGAAGACGTATTTCACAAGTTTCAAACTGAAGTGTCATTGCATGCTTTAAGAAGGTTAAGAGGAGGAGCCCTCGTGACAAGCTAAAGGCCAAGAGGACAAATATCACCACAGAGGGCATTGGTTATGTACACTGCAATAGTGGTTGGGAAATATGTACCCACCCCCCAACCAGTCAATACTTTAACCTCTCCCCAGTCATCTTCCTCAAAACAGGAGGCCCTTTGAATGCCACCATGTCTCCACCCTCACTCAACTATATTATCCATTCTTTTGAAAAAAAATATGAAAGCTCTTCCTTTGACCTACAAGTACACAGAACACTAAGGCCAGCCCTTCCTGGTAATTACTGAGACACAGCTGGCATTATATTTTGCTGAAAAGCAAATTCAAAAACTGTATTTGGAGATACAGTTTGTTGTCCCATCTTGCTTGACACGCTGGAACTCAGAAACATGCTTCAAGAGTTTCAAGCCTCAGCCATGTGTCAATAGAGACTATTTAAAGGCAAACCTGAAAGATTATATTCTCATTCACTGAAGGGAGCCAGTGCAGCCTTGCAGAATAGTCCAGATATCTCCTGTCCATGTGACCATTTCACTCAGAAAATACCACTTCTAGGAAATGATTTCAATAAATTAATAAGTATACACAAAGTGGGTAGGATGGTGTGTGCAGGAGCAGTGAATAAATACCTTATAATAAAAAATTAAGCATTTTCTCTCTCACACACACATGCATGTGTGCACAGACACACCCACACACATGCACACACACACACACACACACACACACACACCCACACACACACATCTTCAAATACGTAATGCCGAGACATATATATTGTTGTAAAGTAGTGTTCATTATGCTAGGTAAAATCATAGGGATATAAAGGAGAATATTCTGTGTGATATGTGTTCTACTTTTAAATTAATTATTAGTTCCTATATGGCAACAGTTGACTAGGCAAGTGCTGGCCTAGATCATCATGTCTTCAAGTACATCCATTCACAATAAGACCTGAGATTGATTTGGTCTCTGCCCACGACCACCATGTATTCATAATTTATAAATGAGTAAAGACTTTCTGAAGACCTAAACCCCTCCTTCTGACTCCAAATGGTTTGTGAACTGTCTGAGGGTTGAGGGCAAGGGCGTTGACTGAGTTTGAATTTCAGAAAACTCTCAACGTAATTCACAATGTGGATAGAAGTAATGATTAGCCGTGGACTCACCAGGGCAACAAAGAAAGGATCAAAGGTGATCAGAGTCTAGGTCGGAACAGGTTCCCCCCCCCCACCTCTTCCCAGCTCCACTCCATGGCGATGGGTTTGACCTCCAGCCCCTTCTTGGAGAGGAGATACCACAAAGGTCTCTCTATGCCTTAGTAGTATTGGGTAAAGGAATGTGGCAGTGGTCCAGTGGAGATGAACCCAAGAGGGGCTGACAGAGCCTCCACACGATCAGTGGTGACATTCATCTTACCCCAGTGACTGGCATGAGCAACTTTGCTTAGAGACTTCATTCTGTCCCCAGCAAATTCATGACTAACTGAGTTACTGGCATCCACTGGCATTTGGATCTCTCAGGTAACAGGCAAAACCATTCGTCTTTTCTTGCCACCTCCAAGGCTGTTCTCCGTCAGCAGTCAGATCTGGAGTTTGTTCAGTAATGGGAGTCTTCTCAAAGGGAGACTTCAGTTCCTATGCTACCTACAAATAGAAAAGATCATGCTTGGGAACAAGCAAGTCCATTCTATAATTCTCTAAGATCCCGGGGAATAAAGATGCTGAGAAAGATAGATTCCCCTGTTAATTACTGGTAATGTTCAAGAGTTAATCTAACCTGAGTATCAGAGTGAGGATAACTAGTCTAGAAACCTGTCGATGGGATTAGACAAGGTAGCCTTCCAAAATGACTAATTTGTCCAGTATACACTTGCTATGAGAATAACTACTATGCACAGGACAGAAATGATGTGACTTCGGGGACAACACCATATCCTGGTATTCTAAGAAAACAGGTGTGAACAAAACAATGACTAGTGAACTTTAGTGAAACTATTCGTAAAGGACATTAACCACTTAAGCCACGCTCTTTACTAACACTGGGGTGTTGGGATTCTATGCCCACATCTAGCACACTTCCCACCTCTCTTTAATTTGGGTACATGTGGAGTTGGAGTGACCCGGTGGTCCTATGGGGATGAGCAAGAAGGGGTTACAGCAACAACTACACACTTGCTTGGAGATCTGCAAGGGCTCCAGGCCTTACATAGGGGACACTCTCTGTCCTCACTAACATCCTCACAGTCCACCACAAGTTCCCATCTAATGCCCTAAGTGAGAGACTCGGACACCCTCTGGATTTGTCTTAGCCTTGTCCTGTGTGCAGAGCGTGCCAAAAGGCAGACGTGGTGTCGTCTCCTGGAGTATTTAAGATTGGGACATGTAGTCTAAATCTTGGAAACTTGTTGAAAGGGCCTTTTGACTCCAAGAGTGGAAGAATGAAGTAAAGCAAGCCAGGCAAAGTGTAATGCCCTGTCCTTCCTGGGCGACACCATCAGTGTTCAGTCCAAGAGCATAAAGACAGGGATGCCAGAAGCACGACCCAGAAAGTGGTACCATAGAAAGAGAGCCATGTGCGAAGTTAAAATCTGATTAGAATGAGTGGTTAAAAGCATCCTTTCGAGGGTAACCTATACTTTCTTATCTAAACCATGATAACTAGAACATCAAATGGGCCTGTTAATATTTACACCAAATAATAGACACAACACTAGGACTGCCCCAGACCAGTCATAAGGCTTTAATGATGTAATTGTTACTACATCCTATAGCCCCATAGTTTCTTACTATGAATTTATTTTTCTGTATGGATTATACAGAAAAATAAAATAAAATTTAAATGTAACATGAACTACAATCCTCCAAATAAATACACCTAAGTAAAAAAAAAATTAAAGAGACCTAGTAAATACCAGACTAAATGTTCAAGGTCCAGGGATTTTTTTTCTTTTTTTCAGGATTATTTTAATGACTGTTTTTAAGATGGAGTGTTATCCAATGTGTAGAATTAACCAAAGTGCTAAAGAAAAAGTATGGTATTACACCTCCATTTTGTAAGGGTCTAATTTAAAACCATGATCCAAGGGACCCTGACGATAATTAAATTCTAAAAGTTGAGGGTAAACTTATTAGTATTTATTTGACTCAATATTTATATTAATATCTGAGAACATAATCCCTTTTCATCTTGGCAGGTACTAACATGGATCCTTAGTGACTCAACAAACTCAAAGCCAGATCATAATTGTTATATAGAATATGGGCCATCCTGACATCCTTCAAATTGATCATCCCTAAATTATGGGAAGAAGATCCCTCAAAGACTTTTTTAAAAAACCTCAGCCATCAAGGAAGGGGCCAGTCTACAGCTTCCCAAGTCACCCCTCTGCTTTGCAGAGGGTCACTCTGTGTGTCTGCTGTGTGTGTCTGTTTCCTCACTCTAAAGAGGGCCCTTGTTTCAAAAAATGAAGCACATAATCTTTGTAGGATTGCATTAGGAGTGCAGCATCAGTACCGTCATTGTCAGCCCAGTTCCATCAACAATCCAAGACCTCCTTGAAGTTCAAGAGCTTGAGGAAGAAGTCAAGGCAAGTCATGGCATTATTGCCAAAAGGCAAACAAAAGCAATCTCTTTAGAGCAGGAGCTCTTGGAGACTCCCACTGCCATAGCCATTCTGAAAGCCCATCAGAGAAAGGTTTTTTGAGTAAGCACTCAAATGCTCAACTCGCTTCTAAACGTGCATCTGCTAACACATCTTCCTCTCCAACCTTTGTTCTGTAATCTCTTGCTAGCTCTGTGGACTGGGAATTGTGCTCTGTCTAGAATCCTTAGAGGAGAGAGAGCCTATGTTGTCACCAAATGATCTATTTAAGACTAAAACTTGATCGAATCAATCAATGTAACCTCCCTGCTGTCAAAGGAGTAAGTAGTGTGTTTGCCAGGTGCTTCTCTGGGGTAGCTGGTAACTCCTTACGGTGTTAACACATCACCAATATCACTATTCTGTTGCTAGATGATGACAGAATGCCCTGCAAGTTGTGAACAGGCCCTTTTTACAAACACAAAGGGAAGATAGAAACCTAAAGTTGCTTTAAGACTCACCAACAAGCATATGTTTCCACAGTCATAGAACAGAGCCTCTCTACTTCATCTTACAGGAGATGAACTGTGGCCTCCTAGGGGATATTGGCATATGAAGGGCCTTGACTTAACAATAATACAAACTGACATCAGCTACAGGGGAACACCTGCCTGGGCCTTGCTGGTCATTTGGTCCCTGAGAAATTAATAGCTGGCAAAGCAGGGAAGAGAATAGCAGAGAGGACAAGGTAGCCAGGGCTGGGGCTGGGCTCCTTAGAGCCAGCAAGACACCCCGGTGTCTGTGCAAACAGATGCCAAATTCTTTCAACCCAGATATAAACTGAAATATATATCAATATATAATATATTAATACATATTAATAATATATAATATATTAATACATATTAATAATATATATTTCAGTTTATATCTGGGTTGAAAGCTCCACAAGCAAGATCCTGTTTTCTTTCTTTTCCCACCAAGTTGTGCAACTTTATGAATGTTTTTAGATACAATTATATTCAAAAGACTTCTGTTTTTATTACAATCATTCCTTTTATCTCCTATTGCCAAAACAAAGACAAAATAGAAGATAGATGTGTACTGTTTTTGTAACTAAAAATATATCAAGCAAAAGGATGAAGACTAACTGGTACAAGGGATTGTTTTGCCAACAGAGTTGGGAGCTATTTAGAACCAACATTCTCATCTTTATATATGATACTTCATACATTTCAGAATAAGATTTACTCTCAGAAATTTCCATCAAAACAGTTTAGAAATATTATACTCTGTAAAATAGATTTAACAATCACTATTATACAGATTCTATAATGTGGCTTTCTCCTTGTCTAAATGCACTAGCATCACATGTGTTAGGAAAAGATTGACTACCTCTCTTAATTAGTTTCTACTGCAGTGATAAACACCATGAACCAAAAGCACCTTAGGGAAGAGAGGATTTATTTCATCCTACAGATCATAGTCTATCATTCAGAGAAGTCAGGGCAGGAAACCAAGGCAGCACCCCAGAGGCAAGAACCAATGCAGAGGCCAAGGAGGGATTCTGCTTAGTGGCTCCTCATGGCTTGCTCAGCCTGCTTTTTTATACCATCCTGGACCATCTGCCAGGGATGGTACCACTTACCACAATGGGTAGGGCCCTTCCATATCAGTAATTAATCAAGGTATCTATACAGACTCGCCTCTAGGCCAATCTTACGGAGGCATTTTTTCAGTTAAGATCCCCTCTTCCCAGATAGGCCTAGGTGTGTGCTGATCTGATAAAAACCAATCATCATAGTGCCTGAATGAAGAAGCCCTGCTACCTAAGGGGAAGGCCCTTTGAGCTGATATCTGCTCAGTATTGACAGTTAGAAAAATTATCCAGAAATGGAGTAAAAGATGTCAGAGTTGAGTGATTGTTAAATGAATGGGCAGTGCTCCCACTCTCATGTTCAGTCCCCGACCCAACACCGTTACAAACTCTCTCATACTGCATTAAAGTACACTCAAACCTCAACTTTGTGTGTTCTGAATGCAGGAATGTTCTTATTCTGAGAGATGGATATCCTCCTCACTGGACCATAACAAACAACACTTGAAGGCCAGTACTACAGATGAGCATCTCATGCCTTATGTAATGAGAAGGTATGTCGTGGTGAAACACCTGTGGTCTTATTTAGCCTAGCACGGATGGTCTGACTATTTTGGACACCAGCATATTCAGATGTGTAGAAACGATGACCTAGTATGAGATTTGTATAGAAAGATGTGTGGTTTCAACATTAAAAATCCATGCATTGACTTCATGGGAAGCAGCTTATACCATTTGCTTTGAAAAGCAGCAAGGCCCAAAGTTAGAGTCAATAAACGAGACTCTAAAGACCTGTTTTAGCTCTGAAAACATCAGCCTGTTGACAAACCATCAAATGGATGCAGCATACAGAAATCTAGTGTGTAATCAGCATGAGTCCTGGTATCATCCCCCAATAGTGCTAAATTCTCTTCCCTGATACTCTGGGTTCTTCTCTCTCCACTGAAATTTGAGATTGAGGAGTTTCAAAAGATCAACTAGGGCAAAATTAATTAACTAATAAAAATGTCTTTCATTCCATTTTCTAATTAAAACATTTGGCCTTAAGGAAATATGAGAGCATTTTGGAAGAGAATTCGAGACCAGAGTGAAATCCAGTCTCTTTTCAGGACAGAAGGTAACTATGACCTCTCTCCTTTGTGCAGTGACCTGGAAAGGAAACTGGAAGGTCAGAAAAGCAGAGACATCTAACATTCACATATAAATCCACTCTAAGCTGGCTCCCTGCCTGTACTCTTCCTCTTCTTTCCCCCACGTCCTTTGCATCACCTACCCACCAACGGAAGAACAATAGGGCCCGAGGAGATGTCTCCTTCTGTAAAGTATTTGTTGCACAGGCATAAGGACCTGTATTCAATCCTCACATCCCATGTAAAAAAGCCAGATGGGATACTATACACTTAAACCCCGGTACCCAGGAGGCTTTTACTGACCAGACAGACTAACCTACTTGGTACTTTCCAGGCCACTGGAAGATCCTGACTCAAGAAACAAGATAGACGGTGCCTGAAGAACAACAGCCAAGGTTGACCTCTGGCTTTCACATGCATGTGCACACACATGTACCCCCCACACACACACATACACACGAACACATACACACAGACACATACATAGATACACACACATTAGAAATAAATGATGAAAGTACTTTTTAAAAATGCAGCAAAAGGAAGGTATAAAAGAATCTTCTTTGAACACCTACAGAACAGCAGCATTTGTAGTCATAACTGCTAACAAAGCCTTGAAGGTAGCCTCACTCATGGTTGACATCGGCTTTAACTTCTGACAGCTAGGATTAGGAGAAGAAGGAAAGGAATCCTGAGAATTTTCTAACTCCTATGTGGAAACCTTTGTGGCACATAAATTCTTCTTTAAGAAGTTACACCTCCCTTCAATACCATTCAAAAACAGGAAGTCAAAATTAAAAATGGGAGACTTAATGCCCTCCTCTAATCTTATACTGCCTAGACGACCTAGATGAATTGCTACTTAGTAGACAAAAAAAAAAAAAAAAAAAAAACTCGTCTATTTTTGAGGACAAACTATCTATGAGGCCAAAAGGTTTTGTTGTCATTGTTTGTTTGTTTGTTTCTAAACAAGTAGGCTAGCCAAAACGAACTAGATGCAATATAGCTACCAGAGAGACAGCAGGTGACCAATAACTTCATTATAACCTTGCCTGCTGCTAAATGGCACCATCACAGTGTGATGACAGTTAACAATTCAGCAATTGGCATGACGACGACGAGGAAGAACCCTTAATGGAGCAAAATGGCCCCTAGCCTCCTCATTACATGTAAGTCCTTGAGATATAATCACTGTACAACACTTCCCTTCCCTCACTGGGAAAGGTTCTCTAAGACATACAAAAGAAGAAATAAAAGGAAATAAAAAACACCTATCAAATTACTCTTTGCTATCAAGAAGCATCTATTACTCTTTCTATCTCAGTTGCCCATATCTAGTCTAGCCTAGTCCAGTATAGATATATGACGGTATCTACAATACTGATATGCCTGGTAGGATGGGATGGACAGCATGGAATAGGATGGGAAGCGATAGAGGAGCCCATGATTCCCACCCATTTCAGGCACCCTGTGAGTCAGTCACTGTTTCTCACATTGATTTTTTGTTTGCTTGTTTGTTTGTTTGTTTGTTTGTTTCTGGTGATGGGAAAGGAACTCAGTTTCTCAGGCATGTTACTGATGCACTGCATCATGGAGCAACAGTGCCTCATTTCTCATTCCTCATATACAAGAACCTATCTAAACTCTACTGCGTCTCTCCCACATCCATCACATACTCACTTTTTTTTCATTCTCTTCCCATTCATCTCCCATGCCTCATATTCCTCAGAATATTTTCTGTCAATTAAATCATCTCTAAACCTTTGTCCAGTCACGGACACATCGATTGTACTATATTCTGTTCTTTCCACTTTGTTGTTATTTACTGATGCCAATGTCATAAACCATCATCTTATATTGAGGACTTCAGAATTTTGCCACCTGCATGGATACTTTTAATCTCCATGCAATCTACAAAACAATGATTATTTAACTTGGACTGAAATTCTGGGTTGATCTTGTACAGTCATTCTCATTCTTCTTCAACAGCCTGTTGTAAAGAGCATGGGGGTTCTAACTGAGCATTTGAAGCTCTAGCAAAGTAAAGATCATGCTCCTAGCCTGTCTGAGTCTTATCTTTTTATGAACCATCTGGAGCACAAGGTGACACATCAATTAATCAAAGAGTCAGGGCCACCCAGAGCCCCAAGAACAGTCTTCCATTAAATGGAACACTTCCTACAAGGTAGCTCCTCCCACTGAGCCAGAGGATTTAATCAGTTGGCAAAGTCCTGTTCAGTTAATAACCTATATATTTCTTTATATATTCTTTATATATTTCTATATATATTCTCCTTGTTCATTATTCCTATTTCCATGCCATCTATTTAAGGCCTCATTATCTATTCATCAATACCACCCTCTATATAACACCTCTCTTTCTATATTTTCTCTTTCTATATTTTCTCTTCAAATCTGTTATTGAATAAATCTATTATCTAAGTTGTAAATTTGTTTATAACACTCCTGTCTCATCATTTTTATAGAGAACCTAATCTTTGCAATGAGGTGAGAAAAAGAATCAAGAATAATAAGTAACAGCAGAGAAAGTTATTGTTACTTATAAATATCATAATTATCTATTAAAATATAATAAACTGAAAAACTATTATAAGTCATTAACATGGCAAATTATAAACATCGTATGTAGAAATTAGTAGCTTCCTTTATAACCACATAGAAAATTGATGAAATTGAAGCAACGTTCATATAGCAAAGCAGATTACCTAGAAATAAACTAAAAGTGCATATGCACTTCAAAAGCAGAAGACAGGTAAGTTGAAGCTATACCTGGTTAGAGAGAGCTGATATCCTAATATTAACTACATTGGATTTGCATCAATTGAATGCATTTAAGCAAAATCCAAGAAGAATGGAATGAGATGTTACAGAGATGGCAACTCATATTCCCGTGTATATTCTTCAAATCCTTTCTTACAGATAAAACTCCCAAGAGCACTTGGCCATTTAGAATATATATATCTAAACTTAGATAAATATATTTCCAAGTCAAGACTGGTCAGGATATCCTGAGACCCAATGCAGCCAATGAGATGTAAGTATAAATGTTCTATGTCAACTGGGAAGAAAACTCCCCAAGGATAGCCAGTATGCCACATTTGCCTTGTGATCCCCTTTCTTCCTCCAGGTGTTGTAGCTGACCTTGAGGAGGATGAGGCAGGGGCCAGATGCTGAGGGTCGAAAGGACAATCCAGAAAGTACTGGCATTGCATTAGCCATGGGTGCATTTGAGCCTGCCTGAGACTCGATGACTAAGACGCAGAGTGAGCAAAATCTCTGTGTTGATTCCCTGCGGGCTTTGTGATTTGAGCTGTACCTGGTACTGATGGATAGACCATACAAAACAAGTGAATGAACAAATAGTGAACAGTCAAAAAAAAAAAAAAACACTTTTAAAAGACTGATTAGGTCTGTCAAACAGTGGGGGCAGGACAGGCACAGGATGTGTGTCCTGACCCATGCCTGGAAGCAGGGCAATTTGAGAAAAACCCAATCTATGCCCCTTAATAATCAGCACCTCTTTCCTTAAGACCCCCATAGAAGAAGCCCCAGTAACCTGGGTCTTTGGATACTCTATTGCTCTTGATAGCATATTCTGGCCTGTGCTACCACTTTGCTTTTAAGTTATTTCCTTGCAATCTGGGTCCATTTATTTCTCTTCCTTGAGTAAGATGTCAGAACCTATTGCTATTGCTGACACCAGACACCAGTAACAACAGGAAGGAGAAGGAAGGATTTCTCCCATGGCTCTCAAAAGAAGCCTGAGTTCACCCAGACCTGATTTCAGACCAGCAGCCTCCAAAACTTCAAAGCTACACATTTCTATTGTTTCCAAGCCTCGACACTTCAGTGCTTCATTGTTCAACCTTGGAAGCTAATGCAGTTCCTATCTTTGGCCTAAGAAGAGATATACATGCACACATAAGTTAAAAAGACAAAAATATAACTCATGTATAAGAGTCAAGAGTAATAACACCGGGTAGTGATAACATTACTACAGATCCATATAGGGGAGAATTGGGGCAAATTCACAGATGCAATGACACTGACTTCGAGTACAGCATCCTGTGCAGCATGAAGCATCCGAAGCTACAAAAGCAACCTGATAAGGAGAGACTATTTACCCAGCATCACCGCAGCACAGAGGCCAGCTGCTGCATAGACTGGAAGATGTGAAACAGTAAAGTGGAGCCAAAGCTACAAAGAGTTTCTCCTGGTGTGTTATGAGAGAAAGGGTGGAGTGACTGATACCAAGTCTAGGCGTAACAACAAAGATGCCTAAAGCATGGCTTGGATGCCACAATATATGTATGCTGACTACAGCATCCTGGAGGCTGTGCCCAGAAAGCTAGAGTGTGTCCATTCCATGACAGGGAGTGCTGAGATTCTGAGGGTACAGATTTGATTCTGATTTGACCAGATTTGAAAGGCCATTCTCTGAACAAGTGCAGATTTCAGGCATCAATCAAGCCTGACAGAAAGACAAATTACTAGGCTAACAAGTTTCTCTATCGCTTGTGACTTCTCAATTCCAATCCACACTTCATCAAGTATTACAAAGAAAAGCTATCTGTCATCTGCCTTTACGGCCTGGGTTGGTTAGGCTAAATGGTGTAATGACTGAGAAACACCTAAAGAGATGTTCAAAGTCCTTAGTGGTCAGAGAAATGCAAATCAAAACAACCCTGAGATTCCACCTTACACCAGTCAGAATGACTAAACTCAAAACCTCAGGTGACAACACATGTTGGAGAGGATGTGGAGAAAGAGGAACACTCCTCCATTGCTGGTGGGATTGCAAGCTGGTACAACCACTCTGGAAATCATCCAGAGGTTACTCAGAAAATTGGAAATAGATCTACTTGAAGACCCAACTATACCACTCTTGGGAATATACCCAAAAGATGCCCCCCATGCCACAGGGGCATGTGTTCAACTCTGTTCATAGCAGCCTTGTTTGTGATAGCCAGAAGCTGGAAACAACCTAAATGTCCCACGACAGAAGAATGGACACAGAAAATGTGGTTCATTTACACAATAGAATACTATTCAGCTATTAAGAATGAGGACATCTTGACTTTTGCAGGCAAATGGATGGAACTAGAAAATATCATTCTGAGTGAGGTAACTCAGAACTAAAAGGACATGCATGGAATGTACTCACTAATAAGTGAATATTAGCCCCCCCCCAAAAAAAAAACCATACAAAATACACAAGATTCAGTCCACAGAATTCAAAAGGCTCAACAACCTGAAGTGCTCAAGTGAGAACACCTCAGTCCAACTTGGGAGAGAAAAGAAAGCAATCACAAGTGGGGAGGGAGGGAGGGACTTGGGAGGGAAAATGGACAGGGTGGGGGCAGTGAGGGGGGGTAAAAGGGAATCTGATCTGGTATTGAGTGAGGGAAAAGGACTGAAGCCCTGAGGGCCAGCAGAACAAATGCAAACAAGCAACCTCAGGAAATAGGAGGTTGGGGGACACACCCCCCAAGAATGCATGGGAGACCTGGGAGGTGAGAGACTCCCAGGACTCATAGGGAGGGAGCTTTGATGAAAAGCCTGACAGTAGGGGGAGGGAACTTATAGAGCCCACCTCCAGGAGGAAGACAGGGCATCAAGTGAGGGATGGGGTTGCCATCCCATAGTCATACCTCTGACCCATAATTGTTTCTGTCTGAAAGAATTACAGGGATGGAAATGGAGAGGAGCCTGAGGAAAAGAAGGTCCAGTGACAGGCCCAAAGTGGGATCCAGCTCTAGGGGAGGTCCCAAGGCCTGACACTATTACTGAGGCTATGGAGCGCTCATAAAAAAGGGACCTAGCATGACTGCCCTCTGAAAGACCCAACAAGCAGCTGAAAGAGTCAGATACAGTTATTTGCACCCAACCAATTGACAGAAGCAGCGACCCCTGTTGTTGAATTAGGGAAGGCTGAAAGAAGCTGAGGAGAAGGCCTATTCTGTAAGAGGACCAGCAGTCTTGATTAATCTGGACCCCCAAGATCTCTCAAACACTGGACCACCAACCAGGCAGCATACACCAGCTGATATGAGGCCCCCAACACACATACAGCAGAGGACTTCCAGGTCTGTATGCATTCAGAGATGATGCTTCTAACCCTCAAGAGACCGGAGGCCCCAGGGAGTTTAAAGGTCAGGTGGGGTGGGGGCATCCACGTGGAGATGGGGTGGAGTAGGGAGGAGGTGTGGGATGTGGAACAGTCGGAGGGTAGATGGGGAGGGGCAGGGAATGGAATATGGAGTGTAAAAAATGTTATTACAAATAAAATTAAATTAAAAAACAAAAACAAATAAAATAAAATATAAAAAATACTCATAAGAAATATTTGTAATTATTGCAGCTTCCCATCCCCTCCTAAGAAATATATTCTAAGAAAATCTCTCTGAGGCAGAAACATTCTGGATTAAACAAATAAAAAAATGTTTTCCTCCTCCGGGATTTTATAGATCTCTTCGTGTTCTAATTTACACTGTGGCTCTTCACAAAGGGAATATTTTATAGAATAGGTCCCTAATATATTTTTTCTGCAAAGTATCACATCCCAAACCTGAGTGTACCGGGGAGCGAAGCTGGAATTTTCTAGGAGGTGCTAAGGCTTCCACCTGCTGGGCTGTTTGGTGAGAGGTCCACTCTGTTAAGGATGAATGACACATTAGATGAAGTTAAGAATGAACGACACATTAGATGAAGTTACCTCTGAGTCACTTTCAACTCAGCTGGCCATTACTCTGTGGCTATTGACAATTTCCTTGTGCTGAAATCCAATTTGTTCTATCTTCAATATTTCATTTTATTATTGATTTGGTTAAAAGGGAAGGGAGTTTCGCTCATAATTAAATGATAAACAAAACTGAGCAACGATGATGGAGCTTTTCTTCCTTAACTTACATAAGGGTCATTCAGCCCCCAGGCCAACTAAGAGAGATTTCTTAATCCAAATATACAGAGAGCCATTGTCCCCAGCGTCACCCTCAGTAAGGAGTGTGGCTTTCTTCAGATCTACACTCTACAGGACAGACAGCAACATATGCTATTCCTAACCTTTTTCTAGAAATGGGAAGACATATTTTACTCTCTCGGAGGAATGCTGCTGTCATTGGTGCTGTGGGACTGAAAGGCAAGCAGAGTTAATGTGGGAGGGAATGCAAGGAGTGCTATCCATGGAGAACACTGGCCCAGCCTGGCTGAACCTTCAAAGGAAGGGGAAAGAGCAAAAGCCAGGGCAGAGGAAAGAGAGGTGCAGGGGAGCTCCTAGCGGTGAGTTTCAGGAGAGTGTTCTCTTCCCAGGAAGTGTTATAGCTCTTATGGGACAGATGCTCTCAGGCAATGGAATAATTCTGTCACACCTTTATTCCTTCCGGAAAGGATCTTATATATAGATTTGGGGATAGGATGGGGTCTGAGCAGATGCTTCCTATTGACTTGGTCCAAGATGTTTGGGATGCCTCATCTGCATGTGGAAGGGCTTGAGGGAACTGCCTCTATGTGACTGATGGTCACAATCTTCTCTATGCTGGGCTGTGACTATGTGACAGGGGCCTGGTGTCAGGAGCAGGTGAAGCTCCTACTGTCCCTTTGGGTTCCTGGGCTTCCAACCCAGCTCAACCTGACCAGGTTTCTATACACAGTCCACTGCCCCACAGCATATGTCTGTCACCTTCATCGTAACCAGAAAGTACCTGAGAATTGGTTCAATTGGAAGTGAGTGCTGAGAGACAAGAAGACGTTCTGGAAGAAATCTCTATAGGAAAGAAAGAAAGAATGGAGGAAAGAGGGAGACAGAGATGATTTTTATAAGATCTTCAAATCATTCCACAGCTTATACAGAACTCTTACTAATTTCTAATCTTTCCAAAACAGTCCTGTATGGTGGGTGATATCCATGTTATTCATAGATCAAGAGTTAAATGTTTTGTCTAAGGTCCTAGTGCATGCAGAAATGTTTTGATTGAAGCCCAGTGCTCTTTCCATCCCACCTTAACCCCATGATAAGCACCTCAGTGCTACTGTACATCAGCACAGACACACACCATCAAGTGAAGGAGAAATGAGAGCATCCCACCAGCCGTGGACAGGACACCCTTGGAACATGAAGACCATGCGTGAAATGCAGACACGTGCCCGAGCCTACTCAAGTGTCCAAACTAAGAGGTTACCACTGACGGTCGACGTAAAATAATGTAGTCACCCAGGAAGGGAGTCTCAGTGAGGAGCTGTCTAGATTAATCTGCCATGAGGGTACATCCATGAGGGATTTTCTTAGTTGGATTAATTGAAGTGGGAAGACCCAGCCTAAATATGGGTGGCACTGTTTCACAGGCAGGACTCTGGACTGACTGTCTAAGAGAAGATATGGAAAGCAAGCTAAGGACAAGTGTCATGCATTCACCGTCCCTCTGCTCTTGACTGTGGATATGACTGTCTGGTTCAGCTTCCTGCCATCGTGATGAACTGTTATCTGGAACTGTGACTTCCCCCCTTTGATGAACTATTAGCTGGAATTGTGAGCTAAAATAAACCCTTACTCCCCCAAGTTGCTTTAGACAGAATATTTTATCATAGCAAAAGGAAACAAAACTAGGACACCCAGAGTCCCCTGTGCTAGAGCACCTCTGCTTGCTCCCTGCAGGGCACTTGACTCAACATCCAAGTCACACCACATCATCTAAACATGCCTGGTACCCAAGCTGCCCATGAGGCAACTAATATTCTAAACACAAGATTCTGATAGTCTTCAAAACTTGAATTACTTCAAAGCAAAAGGAAATGTTGTAGTTTTAACAATGGCGTAGAAATGGTTTATTGATGGCATGACTAAAAGAATTGCTAGCAAAGAATGGTTAATTGATAAAATATTATGAAATCACCCCACTTGAACCACAGATTTTCACTGGATGAAAGTAGCCACATAACCTGATGGTATAGATTGTATCACAAGTGTTATTTTGACCCCTTTTCAAAGAAAATTATGAAAAGATTCAGTGGATCCATAATGCTCTAGAAGCCTTTCAATGATTTTTTTCTATCAAAAAAGTCCTTGAATATATACTAAAAATATCCACTAAAAATGTTACAGAAAAGTCAAATTGATAAACATGTGGTATTTCTGGTTCTTTTCACCAAAGCTGTAGCCCAGTGTAGACACTAGATCCATACTCTTCCTGCCTGAACACATTTTTTCATCACCAAAGATCGCATGGAGAGGAGAAGAGGGAGGAGAAAGATAACAATTTGCAAAACTAGGTGGTGAGATCCTTCTAGAGATGATCTTATGTTCATTATGTATTAATTTCCCTTAGTTACAGTGAATGATTAGATGAATTCAGGATAGGCAAGAAGTGAAGTAAAGCAAAGTCTACTGTTCTACATAGGAGTGAGAGTTTTGTGAGGAAGCAATATAAGAACAGAAAAGAAGCTGAGGGGGCATACAAGAAATGATGGGGTTTCAAGCCAATTTTATTTAGATTCATTAAACATGTCTTCTTACATCACAACAACCAAGGTGAACTGGGAAACTTAATGCAAAAAGATAAGTATAGCCAATTCCTTGTTACTAATAATCAGTGACAACCTAGTTATCTATAGCTAAGCATCTTTTCTATTTCCCACATCAGTTTGGTACAGTTGTGCATTTTTAAAATGAATACTGTTTTCTGAGTGTGTTTTATTTCTTCTGCTACAAAAAGAGAAATGAGACGTGGGTTTCCGCGTGTCATCTCAGCATTAGTCACTTTAACAACCTTCCCAAATGAATCATCTAAAACGCAAAATGAAATGTGCAGTTCTAAAGAACTGCTATGAATCCATCCCAGAGATGGTACAAAAGAAGTTCAAGTCTGAACTGAGAACAAGAACCTGCCAAGGGAAGCAGAGACCAGACCCTGCAGGAAGTTTGCAATGCCCTGGAGGCAAAGAGTGTAAAACTCACAATGCCCCAATGGGAAAGAAAAAGCAAACCCCAGATCTTTCAAAACACTGAGAATCACACAGAGAGCCCTGGTCACAAGGGAAATCTCAACCACGCTCAGAATAAAGGCGATGAGAAACAAATGCCTCCCTCTCTGCAGAAAGAGACCGTGTGCCTGTACCTGGCATTGGTACCCAGAGGAAATCTAGCCTCTCTTGAGATTTCACAGTCTCTGAGAATCACCATCTAAATTCACCCAAACTCTATGACCCAGGATCTCACAAAGAAAATGTGAGGTCTCTCCAAGGACTCCCTCAAGATGAGTGATGGCAGTGGGGTGGAGTTACCGAAACTCCCAAACTCACCCTGAAAACCCAAGCCAACAACTTAAAATGCTCCTGACTCTCTTCCGGACACTGTCGGGAAGCTCAGGGTGCTTACTTTTGGCTCTTTCCTCTTTCTCTGAAGTTTCCCCTCCCATCATGTAGCTGCTTGTCTGCCATGTGTCTGACCTCCATGTCCACTTAAATAGATTTCTTTTCTTCTGCCCTCCATTCCCATCTTCCTGGAAGCTGGTGAAATTCACAATTTGCCTGCCTTGCAGGGGTTTTTCTCTTTCAAAAGCTAATAAAATTGTCCTTCATCTTTAAAAAAGAAAAGTTGACAAATACTCAACACCACCAAAAGACCCACTCAAGTGGGACGTGGAAAGTAACCCTGAAGACAACTGAAGGGGCAGAGAGAAAGCCTCAGACTCGTCAAGCCTGGTCCAACTGCTGCTGTACTACACTTGTCCCCATCACTTCCAATCTTAAAGATTTACCTTGATTTTCCTCCAGTGCCTCCCACTAGCAAACCAAGTAGTCAGCTGGCATAGGAACTTAGGAAACAAGGCTTCCAATATCCGCTTCTTGCATTATACAGTAAGGAAAAGAAGGAATAAAGATAAGTCCTTGTCACTTAGACAAATGACCAGGGCACCCTTAGTTTTTCCTTAGCTATGATCAGAGAAGTTCTTAGCATGGAAAAATGATGAACATGATCTCTGTTGACCTTGAACAAACCCGTGACAGTGTGTCTAAACCATCAAATTTTTAAAAGAATGTGATCCTTTCATACAACCTAGGTCGACTTTGGTGGACACAAAAGTTGGTCCCAGAAGTGGGATTCTGCTGCAGCAAAAATCCCAGATGTGGCACTGGCTTGGAGGTCTGTGGGTCAGGAAAAAAAGAAGCCATACTCAGAGGCTGAAATGGTCATCCATTTTACACAATGAGAAGCATTGGGTAAAGCTGTCACTATAGTAACCTGGAAGGCAGATCACCTGTCAAGTGAATGTATGTGCCTTAGTGAAGAGTTCAGGAAACAAAACGCTAGTTGTGTGTTTTTGTTACAGCTGGCTGCTTCCAACAAGGAGCCAGAGGGCTGAAATGAGTTCAGAATATTCGATCCTTTCATGGGAAAGAGAGAAAGCAGGGTCCACAATCTCAAGACCTCATACAGTGTAAAAGGCAAGTGTTTCTCCACTCCAACGAGTTCAGTTCAAAATAAAACACCGAGGAGACTGGAACGCAGCAAAGGATAATTAAAGCTTGGCTTTAGAACAAAACTACAGTTAAGAATATGGGCATACCAGAGTTCCATACCTCTAAACTGATTAAGGCAGCAGCTGGAGTAGATATTGAATTAGTAATGTGATAACCAACAAGTGGTTTTACTGGGAAGTTAACTCAACAAAAAGATAGCATGTCTGTGATTTGGTGAATTTTAAAAAAATGCAAATACACATCTCTGCTCACATGCACATATAAAACATACATATACGCGTATATGTTTTACTAAAAAATAAGGCAATTGTTGGAGGGAGTGATAGTACTAGAAACAAGATGTTTTATATTCTCAAAGATACAGAATTAAGTTTTTAAAAACTGGTAAGTGATCATGAAAGGTCCTTGGTCCTGTAAAGGCTCTGTGCCCCAGTGTAGGGGAATGCCATGGCCCAGAAGTGGGAGTGGGTGTGTTGGTGAGCAGGGGGAGGGGATGGGGGAGGGAGTTTTCGGAGGGGAAACCAGGAAAGGAGATAACATTTGAAATGTAAATAAAGAAAATATCTAATAAAAAAAGAAAAAAAAAGAAAATGATCATGAATAAAACAAATGAATTTGATGTGTATTAAGTTGGTTGTACAACCAATTTACATAACCATAAGATGATTAGAAAAAGAAGAGTATTCACCCAACTGGCCATAGTGTGTTTTAATAATACTTATCTAGTGGGGTGTATTCTAGGGATAAGAATCAAGTTGTAAGACCTTATTCAGTAGTCTTATTTTCAATAGAATATTGCTGTTATTATTTTGAAACCAACTAATACATTCTACAGGATAAAGCAAATAAGGCCTTATGTTAATATTTTCACAAAATTCTCATGGTAATACTTTTTTTTTTAAAGATTAATCAACCCTGGATGTTAAATTGGAATCGAAAACATCAGTTTGACTCACATGATCCCTGGCCCATGTTAGAGCACAGGTCTACTCTCTTGTATAATCTGCCCCACAGTAGCCAGGAACGACAACATTCTTCATTCAGTAAGAAAGACTTCATGTAAAGAGACTTGCTTCTGTACTGTATGGATAAAGCACCTGTCAAAAAAAAAAAAGCCTATGGTATGTAAGGATAGAATAGATGGGGGAATATCCAGTAGGCAGAACTGAACCTCGAGAACACTGATGAAGACAGGCACATGAAAGCTGAGCAGAATTTAGATTAGAATAAATGGGATATTAAGTTATGAGCCAGTCTGAAAACATGCCTAGCTATATGGCCTGGCTGAGTCTCACAGTCATTATTTCTGGTAGCTTGGGGCCAGGAGGAAAACCATGTGCTTATAGAAAACATCACACTACACCTTCACCTATGCCAAACTGGGATACTCAGTATAAAAATATGTCAATGGCATCAAAACACCCCAGTTCTTATCTGTATGAAATTGTATCATGCTAGTGAAAAAAACACTAGCCCCTCCTCCTTGTGGACTGGAACTAATAAAATAAATTAACAGGGACAGTCAGGTAACTGTAACATAGGAAAGCTGTTGGTGAAAGAGTTTCCCAAGCCTTTGTCTGGAGCTTCCATATGTATGTTTTCTTCTGAATCCATCAAAGCAGAAGGCCAAGAAGAGAAGACAGTGAAGAAGAAATATGGCTTCCTGTCTCTGTTAATCAGGAATCCCATTATTCTTGTCATAAAGATGTGTGCTTTCTATCCTAAAATCTTGTGCAAAGAGATACAATGTCCAGCTGGCTCTGCAGAGTGCAAAGATGATCTTGGAGCAGTTGCTGTGTCACAGAACCATCGCATAAATGCCATGTTGTTAAATTTCAGAACGTGACCTCGTATATGAGTTATTCATAGCCTTCCAACCTAATCCTTGTGTAGTAGTTGGAAAGGTGTGTGCGAATGAGCCTGTTGACTGAAGACGTTGTCGCCCATCATAATATCCCCAGGGCAAGAGATTAAATAGAATTTATTAAGAGCCATGCATATATTTTCTAGCATCACTTTTTTTTTCCTGCCACGTATGTGTTTTGTAGACCACAGTTTTCAAGTAGTATAAATGGAGCACGATCAACTAGACTTCAGGAAGTCTGTGAAGGTCTACACACTGGTGGTGTTAATGTCACATGTTTTGCCATCCTGATGTCACATGCCATAGTTGTGTTTCTGCACAAATCTATGAAGCTAATTCTTTCTCTTATACTTCAAACAGACATCTAAACTTCTGAAAAGACTAGAAGTGAAATAATATTTTTTTATATACAAGAGCATCACACATATAATTCCATGAGGTAAGAGTGCTAAGACTTTTAGAAAATATGGTTCAGAGACTTTTTTAATTGGATATTTTCTTTATTTATATTTCAAATGTTATCCCCTTTCCCAATCTCCCCCCCTCCAGAAACCCCCTATTCTATCCCCCCCCGCTTCTATGAAGGTGTTCCCCCACCCACCCACTCCCAACTTCCCGCCCTCATATTCCCCTACACTGGGACATGGAGCCTTCAGAGGACCAAGGGCCTCTCCTCCCACTGATGCCCAACAAGGCCATCCTCTGCTACATATGCAGCTGGAGCCATGGGTCCCTCCATGTGTATTCTTTGGTTGGTGGTTTAGACCCTGGGAGCTCTGGGGATCTGGTTGGTTGATATTGTTGTTCTTCCTATGGGGTTGCAACCCCTTCAGCTCCTTCAGTCCTTTCTCTAACTCCTCCACTGGGGACCCCGAGTTGACATTTCAAAGAAGGCATTTAATCTGCTACCTTCTATGAGCAAGGGAAGTTAAGTACTAGTGGATGAAATTTTAGTGAAATATGTTCTATTGTTTACAAACTGAACCTTGTTATGTATGTAATATTGTATTAAAGTCAAGAAGAGTAGCAAAGTATAATATAATAAAAATTTAATATTTTCCACATATGAATTTATTTTTAATTACTTACATAAAGGCATACACATTACCTTTGGAATTAAAATAAAGATTTTCTAGTCTCTTTTTTGGGAGGGAGAGTTTTTGGTTTTGGTTTGGTTTGGTTACTTTTACCCATTTTTTAATTAGTATTTTCTTTATTTACATTTCAAATGTTATTCCCTTTCCTAGTTTCCCCTCCAAAAACCCCCTATTCCTTCCCTTCTCCCCCTGCTCACCAACCCACCCACTCCTGCTTTCTGGCCCTGGCAGTCCTCTATACTGAGGCATATAACCATTACAGGACTAAGGGCCAGGAGGGATAATTTTAAGACAGGGTTTCTCTATGCAGACCAGGCTGGCCTTGAACTCAGAAATCCACCTGCCTCTGCCTCCCAAGTGCTAGGATTAAAGCTGTGCACCACCACTGCCCAGCATTACTTTTTAATAACTGATGGAATTACAGTTTATAGTATAAGGTTACATCTACAGGACAATTGAACAGCTAACATGGAGAGGCACACACACCCATTCTGTACCCTTATCCTTCCCTGCTCTATACCTCTTTGTAGTTCTATTCACTATATCCAGTTTACATTAGAGTGGCAGTCTTTGTTTTGTAGGCTTTCCTAAGTCACAGTCATGTTTGCCTTATCCTTCCATATAGAATTGCCTCACCACCTAAAATCCCACTGTCTTTCACCTACTCATCCCTTTTTTCCCCCCTTTCACTCTCAGGAAACACCTGATCTTTTACTTTCTCTGTATTTTTGCTTCCCCCAAATGATTTATAGTTAGAATTATACAGAGTTTAGAGTCTTCAAACTGGTTTTTCACTTAAGTTCATCTATGTCTTTTCCTGACTCAATAAAGTACTTTGTATGGGTGAAGAGTAGCTCCAAAACATGGATACATCACAGTGTTCATTCACTTAGCTATGATGGAAACCTTAGTTACTCCTAATTTGGGGTAACAATAAATAAAGATACATGAATAGGAAAAGAAATAAAAGAGATTATCAGTATGACTCCTACTTTTGTTGTATTTTCAAATATCAATTTTTCTTAGCTGTGTCTTTAAAAATCACCTCAAGGCAATAATAATTTAGTAGCAGTAACACTACTTGACTGCTGATTATGGTCTCCAAATAATAGTCTACACCAAATACAATTCAATTCTTAGAGATACAGGTGATTTCTAGTCTGAAACAGGGAATATAAATATACTGAAAGGCTATTAAAAACTTTTTTTACAAATGTGAACATCACTTGAAACATATCAATATGTGATAACTGAAGAAATGAAAATAATTTAGATGGTCCTATAGGCATTAAATAGATTTAATTTAAAAAAATCCTTTGAACCCCCTCCTATGAAGAAAATCAGACTCAGGGAATTTAAAATGCCAGTGCTAGCAAACATTCAGGTCGACAATATTTACAATTCAGTGTAGACCATTGTAAACTCTTACAAGAGAATAGAAAAAGAAATATTCTTCAACTCAAATTAAGAGGCTACTATAATTCCACATTCAAATCAGAAGGCATCATGAGAAGGAAATCCATCATCCAAGCTGGGTCCACTCAGGGATACATACATAAACATCCTAAGGAAAATGTCAGACCACGAAGCCTCAAAGGTAGCATAATAATGCACAGCAAGTGATTTTCATCCTCATGGGTGAAATTTCAACATGGAATTGGGCACTGATTTATTTCACTGTACATATAAGAAAAGAATTTTAAATATCCCTGTCCATTCATGATTTTTTTAGAAAAAAAGGTAACCTCAGCAAACTAGAAACAAAGTTTCTAACTTAATAATATGAAACTTTGTTTCTAACTTATTAAAATACATAGAAAACAGCTAAGGGGAAACTTCTTTCCTAAAAGGAAGGATTCCTGCATATCTGCTGGCAATTGTATGGCACCAAACACAACAACTATCTATTAAGCACTTTGGCTGAACAATTTATGAAACATTTAGTCTGTACAATAGGAAAAACATGAAAAAATTTGCAAAATATATACTCTGGTTTGTTATCATTATTTCAGATGCCTATTTTTTAATGCGAGAGAGAACAGGTGTGGATTTGGGAGGGTAGGGATGTAGTCAGAAAGGATTGGGGAGGAGTCAGGGAAGAGGAAATTGTAATCAGAATATATTCTATGAAAAATATCTATTTTCAATAAAATATATCCAAAAATAATGTACAGTGAAGATTTGAAAGGAAGAAACATATCAATATTTATGAAATAGGATATCTATAGATACATATTTAATTTATGTTACTTTTTAGGGTAATTAACAGAGTTTAGCAATTGATATTTATGAAGTTTACATGAAAATGACAGTTGGGTTGCTCTATACTCTTAACACACAATCAGAAATCACAGTTTTAAAATATACATTTAAGACCTTTTTTTTTTTTTACAAAAGATATACAACTTGGGGAGAAGGTAAACAAAAAACATAAAACCCTTTACATAATAAATATAAAACTTGGTTACAAGAATTTTTATAAAAGACCTAAGCAAGCTAAGATGTGTCCTATAGTCTTGGGTAGAAAGATTTTATATATAATAAACAGATTCACATAGGGACTTGCAGTTTTCAAAAATGTGCAGATAAACATGCAACAAGGAAATAACCACAGAAAACAATGGATTAGTTCAAATTTTAGGGTGGTTACCAATGGGAAGTAGGATAATTAGGAGAAGGTTCCTGGGAGACTTCTAAGTTTTTATAATGTTTCTATTTCTTGAGCTGGAGCATGAGTATGTAATCATTTATTCTATTTTTCATTAAACTGTGCAGTTAGTTTTATACACTCTGACTATACATTTTAAAAAAACAGAAATTTGGAGCTTGGGACTATATAGCTCAGTGGTAGAACATTTAACCTTTCTTGCATAAAGACTTCAGTTTAGTTCTTAAGACTTTGGGTGAAAAAAAAAAGAAGAAGAAGGGAAAGAGAAATAAGAGGTTGTTTAAATAAAAATATGAGTAAATCATTTTCTCAAACTGTCAAATAGCCTATGGGTGTCTTGAAAATTCCTGATTAATGTTAGCTTTTTAGACTTGTTATGACTTGTGATGTCTTTTTATAAGACAATTTCCACATCCTGTTCCATTGTCTTATAAAAGTATGATACAGAAAAAAATTAATGAACGAACAAAATCTCATTAATTCTTTATAATGGCACTCAACCGAGCCAAAACCAGTAATTCTCATCTTCAGAACTATACTCCTGTGATGTTCCCTTGCTTTCCTGCCCATTGTCCACTGGATTTTCTTTCAGCTGAATTGGTTGACTCACTTCCTCATATATGTTTAATGAAGTTATTAGCAAAACCTTTCTGAGATTTCAGCTTGGGTTGTGTTTCACTTCATGTCTTATTAGCTTGCCTAATTGTATTTGTAGAAAACATTGTTAATTAAAATACTCAATCTGAGAGAATAGCTCAGCATCATTCTTGGCATTTAGCTTGTATCTACACCAAAACAAAATGTGGGAACCTAATTCTTTCACTGGACTTGAGTAGCATGACAGAGCTTCAGAGTTTTCTCCGGAGTCAGTGAAAGGAGCAGTCAGATGCGGGGAGGAAGATGAGTCACTAGCATGGGTAACAACAGTGATGTTAGTATGGTGTGGTAGTTTGAAAGATAATGACACACACACACCCAAAGGCTTTTATATTTGCACATTTGGTATCCAGTTAGTGGAACTGTTTGAGAAGGATTAGAAAGTGTGGTCTTGTTAGAAGAGGTGTGTCACTAGGGATATGTGGGCTTTAAGGTTTCAAAAGCATGTCCCATTCACAGTTATCTCTCTCGATAACTCTCTTCATCTGCCTTGTGCTTGTACATCAAGGATGTAAGCTCTCAGTTACTGCTTGAGCACCATGCCTGCCTTCCTGTAGCCATGATCCTTACCATAATGATCATGGACTCACCCTCTGTATCATTAAACCCCAGGAAGCACTTTCCTCTATAAGCTGCCTTGGTCAGGGTGTCTCTCCACAGCAATAAAAAAAGTAATAAGACAAATGGGCTTCATTGTAACATTTCACAAATATATAATTTTCCATCAAATGAGCATTCTCCCATCAAGCAGCCCTCCCTCATACCTCCTTTTCCCCATCCTGCAAGCCCCTCCCCCAAAGAGTTAATTCTCTACTTTTGTATTAACATAAATACACAAAAGAAACAAAAATATAAATATATAGATATATAAATATCTTTCTTTCCTCAATTAATCCTCTCTTGATACCATGTTCCTCCCTTTAGACCCTCCTTTCTCTTCTTATAATCCCACTCTTCCTTCATGTCACACACTCACACACACACTTACACAGATACACATACACATAGATTAACATGCATATACACATACACACACATAAATACACATACACACGTACATACACATAAATCCATACATACACACATGTTCATATATTTATAGTTCTACTTCTTTTCCTGCAAAAGCAATCATTTCATTCTTATTTAAAGCTGAACAAAGCTGCTGTGTATGTAACACATTTTCTTTATCCACTCATTTGTTCTTGGGCTCCTGGTCTAGTTTTACATTTTGGCTATTGTGACTAGCACTATCTCTGTGAATACTAACTTAGCTTCTTCAAAGGAGGTTCCCCAGAATGGTACATATGAATCAAATGGAAATTCCACATCGGCCATACAGGCTGCATCAGCTACCTCCCCTCCAGTAGCTCTTCTCACACACCTGTCCACACTTGTCCTCATCTGCTTATTCATGGAAGCCGTACTGACCAAGGTAAGATAGATCTTAATGTAGATTTATTCTCCATATCCCTGGCCATTTATATTCTTCTAAATATGGATTAGTCATTTGTATCTTTTTCTAAGAACTATTTGGGAAGTTCTTTATTGATTAGATGGTTTGTGCATTTAAAATTTTTAATTATTTGCAATACTATATACGAATCCCTGAGGCTTATTTTTCAAAATATTACTTTATTAAGTATCCTTAAATGTTTTAACCTCTCGTCTAGCCCACCATCCACCAGAGGTAGTGGAAGGAAAAAGTTAATAGGACAAAGGAGGATGTAGACCTGTTTAGAAATAGTTCTTTGTTTCCAATTTTCTGAGGAACTTCCAGATTGGTTTCCAGAGTGGTTATACCAGTTTGCAATCCCACCACCAATGGAGGAGTGTTCTTTCTCCACATCCTCGCCAACATGTGTTGTCACCTGAAGTTTTAACCTTAGCCATTCTAATTTGATGTACAGGGGAATCTCACGGTCATTTTGATTTGCATTTCCCTGATCACTAAGGACTGTGGATTTTTTTTTTTTTAAGTGCTTCTCAGCCATTAGAGATTCCTCTGTTGTAAATTATCAGTTTAGTTCTATACCTCATTTTTTTGATTGGGTTGTTAGATCTACCTGAAAACCCAGAAATACCACTCTTGGGAATATACCTGTCTTACTCAGGGTTTCTATTTCTG
>NC_034593.1:98772155-98786031 GCF_900095145.1 Mus pahari | reverse complement strand
GTTGACACAAAACTAGCCAGTACAATACCCAAAAGATGGCTCACCATGCCACAGGGACACGTGTTCCACTATGTTCATAGAGGCCTTATTTGTGATAGCTAGAAGCCTGAAACAACCCTGATGTCCCATGACGGAAGAATGGATACAGAAAATGTGGTTCATTTACACAATGGAATACTACTCAGCTATTAAGAATGAGGACATCATGAGTTTTACAGGCAAATGGATGGAACTAGAACATATCATCCTGAGTAAAGTAACTCAGATCCAAAAGAACATGCATGTTATGTGCTCACTAATAAGTGAACATTAGCAAAAAAAAAAAAATAGTACAGAATGCCTAAGATAGAGTCCACAGAACTCAAAAAAGTCAACAGGATGAAGGGTCCAAGTGAAGATGCCTCAGTCCCACTTGGGAGGGAGAAGAAAGCAATTACAGGTGGGGAGGGAGGGACCTGGGAGAGAAAGTGGACAGAGCTGGGTGAGGGGGAGAGGGGAACCTCATCTGGTATTTGGTGAGAGTAAAAGACTGAAGCCCTGAAAGACATCAGAAAGAATGGTAACAGGCATCTTTGGGAGGTAGGAGGTTGTGTGGGGAGATGCTTCAGAATACAACAGAGACCCGGGAGGTGAGAGACTCTCAGAACTCAAAGATGAAATGCCTGACAGTAGGGAGAAGGAACTTACAGAGCCCACCTCCAGCAGAAAGACAGGACATCAAGTGAGGGATGGGGTTGCCATCCCACAGTCACAACTCTGATCCATAATTGTTTCTGTTTGAAAGAACTGCAGAGATGGAAACGGAGAAGAGCCTAAGGAACAGAAAGTCCAGTGACAGGCCCAAAGTGAGATCCAGCTCTAGGGGAGGCCCCAAGGCCTGACATTATTATTGAAGCTATGGAGCACTCAGAAAAATGGACCTAGCATGACCGCACTCCAGAAGACCCAAGAAGTAGCTGAAAGAGTCAGAGGCAGATATTTGCACCCAACCAATGAACAGAAGCTGCTGACCCCTGTGCTTGAATTAGGCTGAAAGAAGTTGCAGAGGAGTGTGACCATGTAGGAGGGCCAGCAGTCTCAATTAACCTGGACTCCTGAGATCTCTCAAATACTGGACCACCAACCAGGCAGCATACACCAGCTGATATGAGGCCCCCAACACATATACAGCAGGGGACTGCTGGGTCTGGGTTTAATCAGGGATGATACACCTAACCCTCAAGAGACTGGAGGCCCCAGGGAGTTTAGAGGTCAGGTGGGGTTGGGGGGTGGGGACATCCTCATGGAGACTGGGTGATTGGGAGGAGATATGGAATGTCGAAGGATGTAGAACAGTTGGAGGGTGGACCTGTAAGGGGGGCAGATAAAATCTGGGGTGGAAAGAGAGAGAGAGAGAGAGAGAGAGAGAGAGAGAGAGAGAGAGAGAGAGAGTTCTTTGTAGTGAATCTGATCTGTGATGTCCAGATATCAGCATTTACTTCACACAAATCAGTAGCAGTCACTGGAGCCCCTCATAAACACCACCCACGACTTAGCAATGGCAGTTTGATCCAGAAGAAACCACCAGGCTCTGCCCATCAGTCTGAGTCTGCAGAAATGGCAAGAAGCTGCTGGAACACAACCAGAAGTTCTTTAGTGGTGTTTCTCTCTATGAAGTCACGACAAACAATGACCAGCTAAGAGGGGCAAGGTGAACAAATACCACAAAGTGTCATCTACTGTCCGTTGGGCTATATTTATAGCCTTTTCAAATATCACATGTTCTCTCAAGGGTCCACTCTAGCAAAACACCACATGCTCTTTTTCCAGGCTGCTTCCAGAAAAATACCATGTGTCTGTTCTTAGCCAAACATCCTCCCATATGTCCACTTCAGCAAAAACATCCTCTCATAGGACATTTTCCAGAAAAACATCACATGATACAGCTAAGTTTTCAAAGAAACCAGAAATTTCCACTTCAAATCCCCTTTAATAAAGGTTAAGGTAATATTAAATTTATATGGGAATAAGGGGGAAAAAAAGACACGACCGACTTTTCAGAACTTTGCGATATGATTAACTCATCTTGGGTCAGTGAGATGACTCAGTGGATGCTTACCAACACAACTGATGACCTGCATTTGATCCCCATGACCCACATGGTAGAAGATTAAACTAGCACGTGTGAGTTGTCTCCTGACCTACACACATATTAATGCACTGTGGTGGTTCGAATATGCTTGGCCCATAAGTAGTGCTATTTGGATGTATGGCCTTGTTGGAGTAGGTGTGGCCTTGCTGGAGGAAGTGTATCACTGTGGGGGTGGGCTTTGAGACCCTCCTTCTAGCTGCCTGGAAGACAGTCTTCTCCTGGCTGCCTTCAGATCAAGATGCAGAACTCTTAGCTCCTTCTCCAGCACTATGTTTGCCTGCATGCTGCCATGCTTCCTACTATGATGATAGTGGACTAAACCTCTGATTCTGTAAGCCAGCCCCAATTAAATGTTTGCCCTCATAAGAGTTGCCTTGGTCGTGGTGTCTCTTCACAGTAATGGAAACCCTAACTAAGACACACACACACATACACACACACACACACACACACACACACACGCACACACACACACACATAAATATAAGCCATTTTTAAGATAAGAGACCAAACCTAAGAATTCATGGACTAGAAGAAACTGAGATAAAAGTAAAAGTATTAAAAACTTATTAAATGAAATTACAGCAAAAATTTTACAAACAGGAAATGTAATTGACACCTGAACACAAGAGACATTTTAAACTCTAAATATAAATGATTAAATAAGAAATAACCCCAGACACATTAGAGTCAAGATGCCAAAACTACAAAACAAAGAAATAATATTAAAAGTCATAGGGCTAGGTAGATGGCTTAGTGGATAAAGCACTTCTTGAAAAGCATGAATACCTATGTTCAGATCTCCAGCTTCCATGTAAAAGCTAAGAGCAGCCGTTCACACGTATAAGCCTAGTGTGGGGGGCCAGGAGGGCTAGGCGGGTCCTTGGGAACTTCTTTGCCAATCAGCCCAGTCAAAACAATGAGCTCCAGGTTCAGTAAGAGACCCTGTCTCCAAAACTAAGTGGAAAATGATAGAAGACACTCAAAGTCAAACTCTGACCAATACATACAGATAAGCATATGCCACATTATGTACACATATAGGCACACACCATAGATAAAGAGAAAAGAAAAAGCAAGCACATGGGAACAATGTCACAATTGTAAACAGAAACACTAACATCTAAGAAAGCACAGTATAGCATATACCAAGTTGTAAACGTAAACAGCTGCCAGTCAAATTTCCTATATCCAGCAATGCTGAATTTTAAAAAAGATGGAGAAATATGGAAATTTTAAGGCAAGCACAAACTAAAGCAACTCATGGCTGCCAAGCCTGACATGCAGAAAATACTTAAGCAAACCCAATCCCAAACAAAAAGAAAAAAGATAGCCTTAGTCAAGAACATATAGGAATCAATAACTTTCATGAAAACCGAAGAAAAAAATCTAGAAAATAATCCATCTCGTTCATTGTTCAGCACCGTAAACCAGCAAATAGAAAATTAGAAAGAGGGGGCTGGAGGGATGGCTCAGTGGTTAAGAGCACTGACTGCTCTTCCAGAGGTCCTGAGTTCAAATCCCAGAAACCACATGGTGGCTCACAACCATCTGTAATGAGATCTGATGCCGTCTTCTGGTGTGTCTGAAGACAACAACAGGGTGTGTCTGAAGACAGCTACAGTGTACTTACATATATATAATAAATAAATAAATCTTTAAAACAAAAAAGAAAAAAGAAAATTGGAAAGAAAAGAATAAATCATAATCTAACTTAGTTTCTATTGCTGAGAAGAGACACCATGACCAAGGCAACTCTTAAATGGGGCAACATTTAATTGGACTGGCTTACAGGTTCAGAGGTGCAGTCCACTACCATCATGGCAGGAAGCATGGCAGTATCTAGGAAGACATGGTACTGGAAGAGGAACTGAGAGTTCTACATCTTGATCCAAAGGCAGTCAGGAGAAGATTGTCTCATGGGCAGCTAGGAGGAGGGTTTCTTCTGCAATGGGTGGAGTCTGAGAATAGGAGAAGACCTCCAAAACCCACCCCCACAATAACACTTCCTCCAACAAGGTCAGACTTCCTAACAGTACCATTCCCTATATTCCAAGCATATTCAAACCTCTACACCAACCAACCAGAAAAAAATAAAATCACCAACTAAACTGTAAGAATCAGAAAACCTCTCTCATTATAGCTCTAAATGTACAATGGTGGATGCATATGGAAATCTCATAATGGAGCCAATTGTACAGTAAATCTTAATTGGAAAAAATGTAAAAGATGAAATGTTGGAACAATCTCTTTCTGGATTCCCCACCCCTAAACTTGGAGTGTTCAAGGTAGATGCACAAGTGTTCAGTATCTACCAGCACTGTCACCACTGTGGTAACCCCCTTCTTTGCACACCAGGGGATCCCTGGTGGCTACACTTGGCTTTGCAGGCTATGAGTTGGGCAAGTTCTCTCATTGTCTAAGATTCCCAGTTCATATACTCTGAAGTGGCTAATGTTCTAGCAAGGGGTATATCCAAAGTGTGTTAGAAACAATACAGTTCTAAGATCTTTTTGGAGGATGTGTCTCCACTGCCAAGATCCTCTAATCACTAAACGCCTTGATGTAGGATGCCCCGAGGATGTCACTTGGCTTGCTGGAGCTTCAAAGATCTCATTGTCTATAGCAATGAACCCATAACAAATAGGTGACCATGGATTTTGATCTACTGCTTAATTCAAGCTCCTTGCCATCAAACACCAAAATTATTCTCAGCTGATGGAAGCAGCATCTATTACGGAGGATGTGGTTACCTCCCCCTGTACACTTGAGTACTTAAACCAAATCTCCTGATGCCTGCACTTTCAAGTTTGTCAACATCTGGCTGTCCCACTCTTCATGATTTCCTTCCCTTGTGATCTTAACCCTCTTGTCCACCACCTGGGGCAGGCTGACTTCATGCTCCCTCACTTAAGATGGTTCTCAGACACATGGGGAAGCTATATTTCAGATAGGTTTACTCTCAAGGTGGCATCCAATCACAGGCTGCCAAGCCAAGAGGAGTGTCAAAACGGAGCGCTTCTCCATTATTGACCTGACCCACCAAAGAAGTCACCATCTCACTAAAACTTGTCAACAAATTTAAGACTTACAAGAGCTGTGACTTTTCCTGTACATAAGTCTGCCAATTTCTTTACACTGGGGGCCAGGTGGCTTAAAGTTCAGATAAAGCTTTTGCTTCCCATTCCCCTCAGAGTGCAGGATGGCTAGAATTATCATCGGCTTGGCTAACTATTTTTGTTTTCCAATAGGATCTGCATACACTTTTCAGCTGTGCTGTAATATCCTGTGATGGTTAATCTGAGTTACCAACCTAGAATCAGCTAAGAGATGAGCTGATAGACACATCTGTGAGAAATTCTCTTCAGCAGGTTGCATGAATTGGGAAGCCCCAGACTATGTGAGTAATACCTTCTTGTGACAACACCCATAAAAAGGAGTCTGAGAGAGAAGCTTTGCTTTATGCCCCACTGCCTTTTTATCTGGCTGGTACGGTCATCTGCGTTGATGCTGCCACCATGCTGCCACCACTGACACTGTTGTTGCATTCCTTGCCTCATATCAGAACCTACTTTCCCTGGGCTTGCAAAGTGGACTGAAGACCACTGGCTCTCCAGGAATCCTCCTGCCTGTGGACTGAGCAGACACTGGGTTCTCAGCCTTTCCTGTGTTAAGCTAGCCATTGTTGGACCACCAGACTATATCTCATAAGACAATCTTTCGTTCTTTCCGTTCTGCTCCCTTAGAGAATCCTAATGCTTTGCACATTTTCAGCGCCATTCCCTGCTCTCTTTGGAAGGATACAGTCTATTATTTCTCACCCTGGCATCTCATGATCGTATCACATGGCAACATCTTCTAATCTGGCATCTTACCTGAGTTAGTACCCAGTAAACTATCACTCCCTATAGAAATATCCCTCTTCCCTGCCCATTCTCTTCTCATACTGGCTCTGACCTCACCAGCTTCCATATTTCGCAAAAGACTAAAACAAAGACTTTGGAACCAAGAATGCCCTACATTCTAATCCTGACTCTGACTCTGTCGATTGAGTGCAACTTTAAACAAGCTGTGTGCCTTCTCTGAGACAGCACCCATCTCTAAAGATGCTGATCAGATAGATCACAGGAATCAGCCATCTATCACTTCTTCCATTCTCAGTTCAAATTTTCAGTGGTGTCCCAGCATTATTTTCTCTGAAATTAGGAATTGAGGTTATCTTCCAAGCCCTGCAATTTATATTAAGAAAGAAATTAATACACTGAACCCCAAGACCAGGTTACCTTTTAACCAAAAGAAATCTAATGGGTGGAGATGGTGGAGTTGTACATTTGAAAAAGGAAGCTTCTCCTGGTTCTTCACTCAATGCCCATTATGACATGAAGTCGGTTAATAACTAGCAGCTCCTGATACTTGAGAGGGTCCCGCCGACACCTGCTGAGAACTCTCAGATGCCAACATGTTTCCATTCATTTTCTTAAAAGTACAGAGCGCTGTTGTGGGGTGTCAAGCCATATTTCTTTGATGCAAGCCCCTCTTCGTTGTCTTTTTTCTCTCTCTATTTTCACTCGTCTATTAATTTGACAACTTAACATCTCTAATTAAACTTCCAAGGGCCAGAGTGATGGCTCAGTGCATTGAAGGGCTTGTCTTCAAGCCTGATGACAGGAGTTCATGCCATCTCACAAAGTGGGTGAGAATGGACTCCCTCAAGTTGTCCTCTAGCCCTCACATATACACAGAAATAGAAAACGAACTAAGTATGGAGAATGAAGGAAATTATATATGTGAGGTTCTAGAACACAGTCTCTGATGTTTGGAAAGTACTCAGCAATTATAAACAATCATCATCGCCATCATCACAGTAATGTGTGAAAGACAAAGGAAACGTGCTCTGTTCTACTGGGAATGTATGAAAATGAAAGGGGCAGTGTTAATTGGTAAAGAAAGATAAGAACAAGTTCCACTTAACACATGCATATTGCCTTAGGTAGGTTTTCTTTTCTTTTTTTTTTAATTAGAAAGTTTTATACATCAAAGAACAATATCATCACAGCACAAGGGAATGAAAGAAAATATTTTTCTCTTTTTTTTATTTTTATATTTATTTATTTTTTATTTTCTTTATTTACATTACAAATGCTATCCCGAAAGTTCCCTATTACCCTCCCCCCCGCCCCTGCTCCTCTACCCACCCACTCCCACTACTTGGCCCAGGCCTTCCCTTGTGCTGGGTCATATAAAGTTTGCAAGACCAAGGGGCCTCTCTTCCCAGTGATGGCCGATTAGGCCATCTTCTGCTACATATGCAGCTAGAGACACAAGCTCAGGGGGTACTGGTTAGTTCATATTGTTGTTCCACCTACAAGGTTGCAGCCCCCTTCAGCTCCTTGGGTACTTTCTCTAGCTCCTTTAGGTAGGTTTTCTATTGCTGCAATGAAACACCGTGTCCAGAAAGCAAGATGGGGAGGAAAGGGTTTATTTGACTTACACTTCCACATTGAAGTCTATTATTAAAGGAAGTCGGGACAGGAACTCAAACGGGGCAGGAACCTGGAGGCACAAGCTAATGCAGAAGCCATGAAGGTATGCTGTTTACTGGCTTGCTCCCTGTGGCTTGCTCAGCATACTACAGAAACAACCTAGGACCACCAGCTTAGAATGATTCCACCACCAATGGGCTGGGCCCACCCCCATCAATCACTACTTAAGAAACGCACTACAACTGGATCTTATAGAGGTATTTTCTCAATTGAGGTTCCCTCCTTTTAGATGACAATAGCTTGTGTCACACTGGCATAAATCTAGGATATATATTTACAATGTATTCTTACTAGACACCAGGACACAAGCTTGAGTAAGACCTATCTCCCTGGCCTTCAGTTGCCCAAAATCTTACTGTGAAAGTAGCTAAAGCCAAACCCCTAATCTACACCACAGGAAGGGCAGGCCAGTGAAATTACTTCTGTCTCTCACTAATGAGAGAGGCTGGCTGGAAAATCATCAAAGGGAAGGGGCCATTGATTCATGAGAGACGGAGAAGGCTCAGGGCAAGGACAGTACAGGCAAGCACTGGCAGAGAGAAGAGGCAGGGAGCTGTGTCTTTGCCAGAAATCTGGTTGTAAGGGTAGAAGAGACAGGAGAAAAGACTCTGGAGGCAAGACTGGACCAAACTGGAAGGGACTTGAATGTTTCTAGAGTTTCTCCCTTGCCTGGGGAAGCAGAAGCATCGTTATCCCTGAATTAGAGCATTGAGTTAGAACAGCAGTAAGCTGGGGGGTCACGAGAGAGGACATGCTCAGGTAACAGGGGGAAAATAAGACACAGCACCAAGGATAGCCAGCAGGTTCCTAGTATGTAAATGGCTGTGTCTCTAAGAGTTCAGGAGGAGGTGGCAACATGGGCCAGAAGGGAGAGCTGAGGTATTCATAAGACCCGGGTAATAGGAAGCCTGCAGTTCTGAGCTGCCAGACTGAGGGTTGGAAAACTGATGATAATTGCCAGAGCCTGTAGGGTAACACCAAATGACAGAATTAAGAATTCTTAATGGGAGAGGGAGAGGGCAATGGCCAACCTCTGTTTTCCCCAGGACCTGAGCATCCACTTCAGAAGCCAGGGATGAAGTCCTGAAATACAGCACACAGTGGCCCACGCCCACATCCAAACTCAACCTATCCTCCACAAACATGTCTGTTTAAACTCTACAGGCCGAGACTGCTGCAGAGATGAAAGGTGGAAATGTGTTGCCCTGCATTAGAGTCTCTGGCATCCGTGTGCTTAATCGTCAATGTTTTCAATTAAATCATGAGGAAATAATTATGCAAACTGTAATTTCACCATCCATGGGGAAATGATCAGTGTGCTGCCCTTGAGGGGTTTGTGCCAGAGCATCTAAAAGCCTTAGATAAGGAACTAATTTAATTTTGCTTCCCCTCGTGCTAACATTTCATACTCTGGGGTAATATATACAAAATATGGAAAGCATGCCTGGTCTCTAGGTCAGGAATATCACTGCTTAGCAATGAGCAGGAAGACGGCTTTCATATTGCTTCCCTTCTCACATCAGTAACATTCTTTCTTGTGCGCTAATCTCTTTCATTCTTAGAGATAATAGGGATGCAAGAAACGGATCTAAAAACTAAGCTACATGCAAGGCGAAGCGTGCCTTGGGAAGACTGTTGTTTTTAAGTGTGTGTCACTGAACTCACAACACTTCAACTTATAGAACTGTATTGCTGAATGAATCATTTCAATGAACCTCACCTATCCGAGCGTCACCAGTGGCAGCACAGGGACCCTAGGGACCTACACTCTTCAATCCATCCTTTTCAAAACCAAACAAACAACAAAAAAGAAAACAACCAAAAAAAGAAAAAAAAAAAAAAACAAGAATTGTCTCTAAATGTTAACTCTATATTTAAGCCCCCCCCCTCCCGTTACTGTATCTGGCTTTACCTTCTCTCCTTGATTGGTTTTTCTCAATTTTATAAATCTGCCACCCTTCAGACATACACTCCCTTCTCTGATCAGGCCTCCCTCTCATGCTCTCTCCTCCCTCTCTTTCCTTCATAACCAAAAAAAAAAAAAAAAAAAACCTATTGAAGGACTGTCTCCCCTCACCATCCGCTCTTCCTTCCGTCCCTTTATTCCTCATTTCACTGCCATCTGGAGCCTGCGGCTGCCACTCCAGGAAACTGCTTTGAAAATCACTCAAGATGTCAGTCTTGGACAAACCAAAGGAACCCCTCTTTGGGGGACATGTGTGTTGACTCATTCCTTGATGATGTGATACAAGCCCATTCAGTGTATCTTCCCTGCGCAGTCTTTGTAGCTGGCACTTTGCATTTATGAGCTATGAACACTGAAGTCCTGAAGGGTGAGTTGGCTGATCTGGTGAGGTGCAAAGGACAGGCACAGGTGTCTCATACCACCAAGATTCCACAGTCACCATCCCAGTGCAGAAATCTTGTATTTTCTTCTTTCACTTATTCATCCAATACCTATTTGTCAAGCACAAATTATGTATCAGCTAATGTGCTTGGCACACTTAAGACATCGATACCAGAGAGGGGAGTATGGAAGCTGCTTTCTTTCTGTCCTGCCTCCAGCCTGCTGTAGAAATTATTTAATCCTGACCCAGGGTTTCTACCCTGCCTTCTTCATTAAGTTCCCAGATAAAAGACACACACACAACCTTTATATTTACAGTTAGCCTTAATCAGCACTAGAGCTGGGCGGCTATCTACCCCTCTATGCTATTAGACTCTACTTTCCTATCGATCACCCCAAATTATTACTTACTATGTTTCATCTGGGCTGCTCTTAACTCCAATTGGCCAGCCCTCAGAGCCACGTTTTTATGGCTCACCTAACATATGGCAGCTTCTTCTTCCTCCACCTTCTTCTCCCCTCGTGGTTCTCCTTAACCCCAGGCCCAGGAATCCTATGTCTTTTCTGCCCAAGGATTGGCTGTTGGCATCTTTATTTACCAATCAGAAATAACTTGGGGGCAGGGTCACAAAGCATCACTTGGTCTATCTATGGGCAGACTCCAGGCCTTGGGGGTGTGCACTTAGTATTACAATAGACAACAACACCAACATCAACACCAGCCCTCCCCTCCAGCTCCCCTTCCCCTTGGGAAGAGGTAGCAGAGCATGTGGCTCCTTCTGTCTAAACTCCACCCCCCTGTCCTTTCAGGAAACATTCTCTGAGCATGGTGTGTAACTGACAACAACCTATTTTTCTTTTTAAATCTATTTTATCTTTAATTATATATCTTTGAGTATGTAGGTATGTGCACATGAGTACAGGTGCCTATAGCATCCAGAAGAGAAGGTCAGAACCCTAGGAACTGAAGTTACAGGTGGTTATGAAAACATGAGTATTGGGAACTGAAACTCAGGTCCTTTGTAAGAATAATATGGGCACTTAACCACTGTGTCATCAATCCAGCCCCTTAGACTACCTGTGTAAGGAAAACTGTTGCCATTCTCCCAAGTGAGCCACACAGCAAACCTGTTATTTCCCAGAATGAACTTTTTGTTTTTACACATCTTCTGGGTAGAAAACATTCTCTTCTTCTTTCCAAGACGGAACGGAACGTCCGTTTCCCTCATGATGCCTTATTCACACTCCCTGCAGCCTGTTCTCACAGCTCATCAACATGTTACAGTTCCTATCATGTCTTTATATTAAATTAGTCCTCCTTCCCTTCAGCCTTCCTAGTAAGTGATCTCTAGGAACAACCCGGTATGATGCGGATCCCTGGGCATGCCCATCCCTGGAGAGTCTCTGATGTTCTGTTACTTTTTCCGAGTTAATGGCTACATTGTTGTTGGGACCATGAACACTTGCTACAGCCTGTCCTCAGAAACAGGATTTTTTTTTTTTTCTGGGTTGCTTCTTTACAATTGTCTACCTCAGGCCATTTCTTTCTAGGCTATTTATGGACCTCAAATGGAAAAGAAAAGAAAAAAAAAAAAAAAACCTGACCTCTTTTCTCATCCCTCAGGCTCCTCTTTATTAAACTGAAACTGAAAAACTACTAAGCCACAGGAAGGCTCTTGGTCCAGACTCCTCTTCCTGTGCATTTAAGTAAAGAGGCCAGATTTCTTTTCATGAGATTTGATTCATTCCTTCAGAAATGGAATAAAGATTAACTTTAGGGAAACAGTACATACAACCAGAGGTAATTCAATGGCTAATGAGATATTACATAACCATTTAATTGGTTATTCTTCATTTAAAAGGCACAACCTCTGTGTTCTACAATGTTGAATTTCCTTCCATTCTCTCCAAGCATGTCACTGTACAGTGATTTCTACACAGCCCTCTTTGAAAAGTGTGCTTTCCGCTCATCCTATTTCTGTCCTTTGAAAAGAGCCATGCCCACCCACATTAGACTTCATTGAGACTGAGTTAAAGTCACCACAGAGAAATATAGGTCATCCCTCTGCCTCCAGGATATTCGGAGGCTCCTGCTACTGGCCCACCCCATGATGTCTCCCATTTGGTGTCTGAGATCCCTCTACACGAGAGGTTCTCAACCTTTCTGATGCTGTGACTCTTTAATACAGTTCCTCGTGCTATGGTGACCCCCTCCTAACCATAAAATTATTTTGTTGCTCCTTCATAACTATAATTTTGCCACTGGTATAAATCCTAATGTAAATACCCGATATTCAGGAGATCTGAACCGCTGCTCTATTTTCTCATGTTTGGGGTTGTGTATGGCTCCCTGTGGTCTCCTGGTAACATGGAATCCTAAATGGGCGATTCGGTCAGGACTATCTGAGAGCTGACCTGAGTGTTCTTCCAGGATGGGATTTTCAGAGCTATCTTCTTGTTGCTCACCCAGTGTCCAGTGGCCTGCTTTGGGAACACAGCCTTAGTAAGCTCAGGTCCGGAAGGAGAAAGGACTGATGAAGTTTAGCTGCCACACACTACCACATCAACTGGTTCTTTGTGTTCCAAACTCTCCTTTATCCGCTCTTTGTCATCAAGCCTTTGCCTCCTAACAGCCTGCAGGGTGTGCTTTCCCTATTCTAATATTATCTCCTGTGAAAATACACCTGCCCCATACAAAGGCAAGGTGGGATGTGGATGTCCCGGTGGCCACTCTCCTTTTAGACAAATGGTCCACAGGTGCCTGCTTTAAAATCCCTACTCCACCAGAGTTTCTGCCTGCTGACCACATTGTCCCTTGAAATTACCCATCCACTTCCTTACCTTCATTGAAGATATTAGATACCCAGAACAATAGACACTTATACACGGGATAGAGGATGTAGCTCAATGGTAGAGCATTTACCTACTATTCGCAAAGCTCTATATTCCGTTCCTAACATTACGCTGTCGCACCCCCAAAATGTCTTCACCCCAAACCATTTCTCTGTTAAGTTTATAACTCAAACTCTCTGCCTAACCCAGCTCTTTCCTATCCACTTACCTGCCAACCATTCCCACTACACTTGTTCTCTGAGCCCTCTGATTCATGGGCCCACACACTTCTGTGTGCGGTTCCCCCTCTCTCTACTCTGACTTGCTGGCCCATATATCACAGTCCCTTCTCAGAGTTCCAAAGCCCTTTCCTCTCTGGCTTTCCCAGAAGTTGCCTAGAGAAAACCTGGGTGAACCCAGCACCTTCTCTCTTTGTGGTTTCCCCAGAGATGCTGGAGCAGAGAACTCTCGCCCACCCACACCCGTCATCATCTTCATCATCTTCTCATAGCAGAGCTGGGGTGTAAGGCCAGACTTGTTCTCTGTCCTCACCTGGAAGGAGCAATGCCTCACCTGCTAGCTGCCCCTCTTCACCTAACTCCCTCTCCCCCACTCTCTCTCCTCCTATATTCTAACTACAATCTAGTCATCATCCTTACCTACCACCTCTACTTACTCCTTAGGGGATCGTCTGACTTCATGGCTTTAGATAGCATTTAGATGCTCATGGCTGCCAAATAATGCATTTAGAATTCCACAACTGCTCACCTGAAATGTTGACCTGAATTTGTAATGATTTTTACCAGTTTTGTTTTTTTTTTTTTCAATCCCTAACACAGTGGCTCCAAACTTGATTGCATAAGAACCACCTTGAGGTTCCATTTAAAAGAAAAAGGAGGAGGAGGAGAAGGAGGGGGGGGAGAGGAGGGAGAGAGAGAGAAGCTAAATGTAGATATTACAATTTATGGGGTTAGCTAACATCACAGTTGGAGGCAGATTTATTAAATGTTAAAGTACACATTT
>NC_034593.1:98756689-98772120 GCF_900095145.1 Mus pahari | reverse complement strand
GAGGAGGAGAAAGGAGAGGAGGAGGAAGAGGGGGAGGAGGGGGAGAAGGAGGAGGAGGAGGAGGGGGAGAGAAAGAGCCAGCTATGTAACCCAGATAGGTTTCAGCCTCTCAATATTCCTGTTTCAGCCTCATTTTTTTTTTTTTAATATCCGAAACTCAGGTCTCTGCTCTAACCTTGTTAGTCACACTGCCTCTCCATCTGCAACAGGCAACTTTTTCATTCTTTCTTGGGCCAAAAGCCTAGACTCACTCTTAATTCAATAGTTGCTTGTCCCCTATCTAACCGGTCTGCTGCCTAGAAGGGCACTGGAAAACACCATACTTCCTTTACAGTTATTTGATCCAAAGTACAAATATGTGCAGACAACATTCAGAGAAAAAACAATTTTCAAGGACTCTCCTCCAAGGCTCAACACCAGAATCACTTGGGGCATCAGGCTATCTTCCACCTTCGGATCCCTTTGCTCTGGGATATGAATAAATAGTTTTAAAAGCCACCTGATACCAGCTGGGTGTGTTGTCACTTGCCAATAATCCCAGAACATTGCGGGTAGGGTGCTGAGGGGTGAGGATTGAGCGTTGAATTGAATATTTGATTGGGTGTTTGATTGAGCATTCCCTAGGCTACCTTAGCTAGATGTTGTCGTTGTTGTTGTTGTTGTGCATAAAAAGATAAGGAGAAAGGGAATATGCTGGTGGAGGTGTAGTCAGGTATGGGGGAAGGGGGTGCCTCCAAGGGCCCATGCTGAGGCACCCCTTCCTCCTGAGGGACCAGCCACACAACAGTATAGTACAGAATAGAGTTTATTCAGGGCATGGGGAGGGGAGTTGAGAGGGTAGTAGAGACGAAGAAAGGGAGAGAGAGAGAGAGAGAGAGAGAGAGAGAGAGAGAGAGAGAGAGAGAGAGAGGAATAGAGGGTGGCCATGAGCCATGAGAGAGGGGAAAGGGGGTTAGGGAGAGAACAGAGCAGGAGCAGGAAAGCAAGGACAAGAGAGAGAGAGAGAGCAGAGGAGGGGGCAAGCAGCCCCTTTTATAGTAAGTCAGGCATACCTGGCCATTGCCAGGTAACTGTGGGGAGGAACTTAAACAAAATGCTAACAGTTGTTGTTTTTAAAGCCAGTCCAGGTAGTTCTTGTGTGGTCAAAGTGTCCAAACCACTGTGCTAGGAAGTTAAAAATAACTAGTATTAATCAACACTTAAACAGTTTGGGTATCATACACAAAGACAATAAATATTCCAATATTAAAATAAGTAAAATTTATTAAAACTGGGATGTATGTAAGCATACCCTAGCGTCTTTGTGAGCCATCACTTTAATCCTGTCTAATCTTTGATTTCTCGAGTCTTTCAGGACTTTTAAATGCTGCTCTTTAGCTGAGACTATCTTCCCACTAAGAGAAGCCCACATTCCCAGGTATTTCCATTTCAAGCACAGATTTTTTTTTTTTCCTGTGTACTGAAACTGAAAACTCGGCAGGGCTGAGGAGGTGTAACAACCTGCCTGCACCAGGCTAGGCTAATCTCCGTAGTGAGTCTAGAGAGGAAAAAGAGAGAAGGGATCAGGAGTCAAGGTGGGGGTGGGGGAGGGGATGCATGGGGCAGTAGCTTGGTGGTAGGCTGCTTGCCGACAGGCACAAGGCCCTAGGTCTAATTCCCAGGCTTTACAATTAAGTCAAAACAACAGGAGAATGAGAGGAAGAAGGAAGAATCAAAACACGCCTGCACCTACACCTTCCTCCATACACCCTTCCTCTATTCCTGTCTTCAGAGGGAGCTTCGTAAAAAACCTGGGTGGTCAGATACTAATGCACATGCCAGCAAGATTCTGCTGAAGGGACCCTGATATAGCGGCCTCCTGTGAGGCTATGCCAGTGCCTGGCAAACACAGAAGTGGATGCTCACAGTCAGCTATTGGATGGAACACAGGGCCCCCAATGGAGGAGCTAGAGAAGAAAATAATAATAAGTAAATTAAAAAAAAAAAAAAAAACCTGGGTGGTCACCCTGGTCTCAAATATATCATGATGTCAAAATCTGACATTTCTCCTTCACGCCCTAATTTCTGTGTGTGTCTCTGTGTGTGTGTGTGTGTGTGTGTGTGTGTGTGTGTGTGTGTGTGTGTGTGTTTTCCTTCTGATCAAACATCTGTGTGGTGGCGGCAAAGGAGTTTATTGGGTGTTTTTGTTTGTTCACTCGTCTGTTACTGTCATTTGTTGATACTGTTTTGTAGCACAGGTTGGCCTCAAACTTGCTACCTAGCCAAAAATGAATTCTTAATCTCTCTGTCTCCCATTCCCAAGTACTGGGGTTGCAGCCTGACCCTCCACACCTAGCTACCAGAATTTCTTTTTCTACTTGTTTCTTGAACCAAAAGGAATTCCAGGTTAACGACAGGATGCAATTTGAATTGCGTGATTTTCCAACTGAATTCCTCCTCTGAGCTTAGCGTTCCAGGATCACAGCAAGCATCTATTAAGGAGAAACTCCTTTTTTATTTCCCTGTGGGTATGGGAGCATGGTGTGTGTATGCACTTCGTGTGTGTGTGTGTGTGTGTGTGTGTGTGTGTGTGTGTGTGTGTGTGTGTGTTCAGGGGCGAGAAGTCAACACTGGATGTCTTCCTCGATTGCTCTTCACCTTCATTTTTGAGAGAGTCTCTCACTGAACCTGGAGTCCCAGGATTCAGCTGAACTGGCTGGCCAGCAAGCCTAGGGATCTGCCGGTGTCTAGCATTGGGCAGCCGCGCCTGGGTGCTGGGGTCTCAGGTCCTCACACTCACACAGTAGGCTCTTTACTAACTGAGCCATCCCCGGCCCCTCAATTCTTATTTCTTGTAAAACATATTGACCAGAGTACGCCACAAAATCAATGATGACAACTCCTGTAGAGAAAAAAGAAAACCCCACCCCCCAAAAAAAGATCAGAAAAAAAAAAAACCTAAATTTTGGGAGCATGTTATTAATTACTTAATTTATTTTTATTTCCACACTTGTGTCATAAGCTTGAGTTACAATGACACTTCACAACTGATTTCGGGAAATGAAAAAAATATTTACCCACATAAATATCCCGGCAATATTTACCAGGTTGTGAACATGTACCCACAACTCGCTACATCAGCAGCCTTGTTTGTTCTTTCAATCGTGTTTAATTTCACTTTTAAAATACGGCATCTGTCTGGTTTGGGGAAAATGTCGTTAAAAGCAAGAACAAGCCCTTCTCTTCAGAGGCGCACATGAAAGGCTCCTCTGTCGTCTCCTCTCCTGGAATGGTAACAGGCTGACCCTAATTTCACTCCTCTAAATAGGGTAACGGTGGTTTGAGCAGGAAATCTAAATCCGGCCTCCAAGGTAGTCCAGTGATTTTCCAGGTCATAGAAAAGGGAAAAAGCAAAGTTGGAAGGCTTTGTCCTTTCCCAGGTACCGAGAGGCTCCGGCGCTCGCCGAGAGAAGTCTGCCACCTAGTGGAACACAGAGGCCACTGACGCTAACGTGCAGTGAACAAACCCTTACGGGTCTCAAGAAATAACTGTGGCGTCCACATTGGATCCCATAAATATGTACAATGACTGACTGTTGCTTTTAAATAACAAGCTTTTTTTTAAAAAAAATAAGTGTTTCTACAGCCAAATATAACAGAGTTTCATGGTCCAAACTTCTGTTAATGCCGGGTAGATTAATAGAATAAATCGTACACCACCAGGTGGTGGTGGCATTCAAAGCCAAGTCACAAAATGTTCTTTTCTACTAATGGAAACAACACAGTACCACCACGTAGAAGCCTCCTTGTGAAGCGCTGTCATGTAAAGTGGAGTGCTTTTATTTAACAGCCCTCTCAATTGACAGCAACCTGTGTTTCCTGGGTGCTTTTTTCCCCTCTGAACAGAAACAATGTGAGGTACGTACGGAGTATACTTAGCCTCTGGCATGGTGATGAAAGTTTTAAACTCCCATGCAAAGAGTATTTTCTAACTCATCACATCCATGTAATAAATAATGCAGACTGTCTTTTGGAAATGACTGATATGGTCCCGTGCAATTGATGAGGTCAGAGCTAGAGCCCATGTGGCTGTTCCTGATTTCTTCTTCTCATTTCATTTGTTGTATTTTTCCAGGTTGTACTAAATGATTGCTATTAATTTCTATTAAAAAGATACAGGCAAGGGTATATCTTTGTTAGCACAGCCCAGCAGCATCCCTTCCCAATTCTAGGTTTGCTTTCTAGGTGCAGCTCTAATAGATGGGTTGTGGGTGGGGGTGGACTCTTCCTCCATTGGCTCTTCTACCTGGAAGGGCGGGGACTTGGACAGTCCGTGGAGACAATGATCTGTCACTTATGTTAAACAAATGCTAGTAAGGACCCCTTCTGCGTGCGGAGCTCCCTGCGGTGTGGCAACAGCGGTTTCATCCTGAGACGCAGTGAATCAACCTAGAGACAGTTTGAGATTTGGCCTCTCTGTGTTCCCTTTTCTCTCATCTCCAGCCACGAGTTAGCATTTCCTCCCCCTGTGACAGGTGAATGTGGGAACAGAAGTCATTTTCAGTGGAAGGCTCTTTTGTCTTCAGGAACGCATACACTGCCAGTAGAGTAGATGTCAGGGTCCCAGAGAAGCGAGCAAAGGAAATCTCTCAACATCACAGAGGAAAGGGGGAAACCCAGCGCCAGCAAAGGAGACAGACTGGCAGGTTCTAGCCCTGTGTCACCTCAACAGAGCCCATTCCAAGCACAGCACAATGGCTGAATCAGATACATGGATACTGCGGTAAAAGGTTTCTTGGCATTGACCAATGTGGACAGTGACTGCTGTCCAGAGAGGCCAGGATCTCCCTACCACTGCTTCGGTTGTTAAGTGATATGAGACTCCTGACAGATTTAAGTTGCTTGCATGACAATGTCACACACCAAGATTCCTGTGGGCACCTGTTTCAAGATGACATAGACTGGCTGAGGGATGTATATCTATAGGGGAGAACACTTACAGATAGAACTCAGACTAACCTGCTCCGAGCCATGGGTAACTCACTGGAAGACAGGGATGTCTAGGAAATGCCATGAGTCTGTGACAGGCTTGGTTTGAAGGGTATCTCAGAATGCCTCAAAACCCTTCAACAGCTCCACTCCGACTCCACCCTCACGAATGACAAAATAGCACCACTTTTGGACAAGGCCAAACTTAAAAGAAGCGAATGAAAAACTTTTTCTCAATATTGCAAACTTCGTGTGAGGAAAAACAAACTGAGGGTAGACCCAAAGCAATCGGTAAGGACAGCTATAGCCCCCGTGAAACTCTACAAGTGAAAGTCTCTGTGATTCGTAGGGGGAAGCGTATATTTTAATGTCTCTAAATTAATTCTCTTTAAAATTTTACCTTCTCCTAGAGATGGAGAAACTACTCAGGGAACAGGCTGACAGGGGACCCCAAAGAGTAGGGACCTATTCTGCAGCAATGGAAACATGTTCATCAGAAACAGGCCTTTAACAACCCCAGTGTAAAGACATTTGGATCTTGTTTAAGGAACATCTGTAGAACTAGGAATTAGAAAAGGAGAACTGTATAGCTAACTGCCTTCCCGAAGCCTCCCCCTGTCTTCCATGACTACCCACCTCTGGGCTCACTTCCCACCAGCCATCTGCATTGGCCTGGCCTCCTTCATGTCCCTGTTTCTTACGGTCACTGCCCCTGCCTTGTTGCTCTTCCCAATATTAGTAAGGCTTGTGTCCACTCAACTCCACACTCTTGTTTCATTTTTATGAATCAGATTCTGTAATTTGTATCAGAAAACTTTCCTCAATTACTTACAAGTAAACTTACTGGTGTTCTGTTTCCCACAATTTCAAGGTAAAAACATTCCCTCCCTACTAAGATGTGCCATGCTAATCTTGCAACTTTGTAATTTTCTTGGTCCTGGAAACCCCTTGGGCTATAATCCTTGGTCTTAAATACAGACTTTGAGTACCACGTGAAACAGTGCCTTGTACTCAAATGCACGGTACCTATAGCCGCTCAGGAAAGGCTCTCCGGAGCCAGACTGAAAAGTAGTGTTTCAAACCTGCGTTGGTGTTATAAATGCATGACACCAAAAAAAAGTATTATTTATAAATTCTTTTCAGAATGAGTGTCCCAGTTAGTTCTGTCAACTGTCAAAGCAAAGAGTCACCTAGGATGGGAGTCTCAACCGAGGTATTGCCCAGCTCAGACTGGCCTGTGGGCGTGTCTGTGGTAGTCCCTGTGGGCGTGTCTGTGGGCAGTTGTCTTCACTGTCAGTTGTAAATGGAAATAGCCCACATGGTTCCTGCTTCTCCCTGCTCTGACTTCTCTCAGTGGCAGACGGTATGCCATAAGATGAAATAGCCCTTTCCTCCCTAAGTTGCTTTTATTGAGTGTTTTGTCACAGCAACAGAGAGGAGACTAGGACAATTAGAAAACAAGCCGTTTTGAAAACAGACAAATATATTTAATACAAATGAGCAGTGACTATGTAGCAATATCAGAATAAGCTGTGTCCAATAGGAGGGTTTTTCCCCCAAAAAAGATGCAAGATGTACAGATAATCAGTCATGCCTTACACATGTTCACTGGGAGACAATTCAATTTCATAATGAAGTACGGCCATTTTCATAGTTTTTATCAACTTAAAATTCCAAAGACATTAACAGAAGTATGCATTTCCATAGTTGTTACATGTAAAAAAAAAAAGGTGTGAATCGTGTACCTTAATATTGTCATTCTATGTATTACTCCAAAATACAACAGCCCTGAAGCAGCAGCCCCTCCTTTCTTTATACAGTACAAAAATACCAAGACAATGCATATATCCGTAGTACAAACCAAGCTGTGTTTTAGAATAAGTTTCTAAACACAAGGCCATCTCTCTCTTTGGTAAAAAAATGAAAGAGGTAGGTAGGTTTAAAGGCAAAGATTTCCACTAGACTTTTCAGAAAGCAACTATACAGAAATTACCAGTAACCAAATGAGTATATGGACTAAATCTTAAAACATTAAAACTTTCTTTTTTGTTTGGTTGGTTGTTTTGCTTGGTTTTGCCCTGGAACTCTCTCTGTAGACCAGGCCAGCCTCGAACTCAGAGATATGCCCATCTCTGCCTTCTGAGTGCTGGAACTAAAGGCAGGTACCAATATCGCCAGGCTAAGACTATCAGTCAGCTTCTTATAGAAAAAATAATTTTTTTCTAAGTTTTAAAATAAATCATAAAAGATAATTGGCTACAAAATTAGCTTTAGTTTAAAAAAGTGAAATGCTCTTGATATTACAAAATTTTCTGTCATCTTCCTAAATCTTGATGCAAGTGAATATGTAGATGAATATATATGCAAATTGAGCCTTTCCTTAAAACAGGTAAGATGAATATATACTACTATTGAAATGTGCTGGTGCCTTAGCTTTGTGCCGCTCCATTTGAGAAGCACAGGTTCAAAGACTTCAACAGTAAGAGGGAAACGAGGGTTTATTTACCTGAACTCAACACTCAAGTCAGGAGAAGGGCAGATTCAGACTACTATGAAGGTCCCAAGGAGTCTTCCTGATTGAGAGAATTTGATTAAATGAGTTTAAAATGAACAAAACCAAGACGCCCTCTGGGAAATGGTACACGTCACAGTTTTGTTCATTGATGCTTTTCAAAACGATGACCAAATAAATATGACCTTTCAAATGACCTGTCCTGTCAATAATGTAACAACAGTGTCAATCAAGGTCTAAAGCTAGGGCCAAACAGCAGGGCAAGTAGAAAGAAGCATGCCCATTGAAATAAACATCACCTCATGGCTCCTGTCCACTGAATGTGGCTTCTACAATTCATTCCTAGCCTGCTTACAAATGAGGAAATAAACCGTGCAAGGTAGACTTTGAATATAGTGATTTTTCTACTAATGCCTCTGTCGGGAAATTTTATATCTACAAAGACATCCAAAATATATTAAAGAATTTAAATTTAAGTCCTGAAGCTTTCTGATCCTTTTGGATTTTTTTAAAAATTTGGGTAAAAAAAAAAAATTTGACATGAGCTTGAACCAATCAGAACAAAGGTTAGTGATTTATAATCCTACCACACAAAATGATTTCATCTCAAGTCAGTACATTTTCAGATTTAGGGTGCAGGGCAGAGATCTCTATCAGCAAAAATAAAGTAGAATTTTGTGGTTTCTTCACTTACTGGAACTATGGTTCAGAACATTACTTAAGGTATAAAATTGAACCCAAAGGCTTGAAGTGATCATGGCTACAACTCTTCCCTTTGGCGAGGGAATCAGCTTCCTTTGTGATAGACTTGCTGCAGTCCCAGCAGTCCCTGGAGAGCACGGACCGTCTCGATCATCATAGGAAAGCAAAGGCTCGGGCTGGTCACTTCTGAGCTACTCCCAGGCTCTGCTTCATATTTTCATAAACCACGTAGCTGATGCCCACGGCCGGGAGCACTTTCATGAAATTTGGGGTGATGCCTCTGTAAAGTCCTGACACTCCTTCTTTGGAGACGATTCGCTGAAAAAGGCCAACCATGCTCAGCTGCGGGGCTCCTTCTACCGTGGCTAGCAAACAGATAAGCAGACAGACAAAACAGATAAACAAACATGGGGAGAACCAGGCTAATCCAACATTTAAGCACGTCAAATTATTGTCAAAACAGACAGTTGAGGATTCACAGTGGGGTCTAAACACAAAGAATCGATAAAAACCAGTTCCAAAAGCAACTCTCTTTGCCACCCGCCAGTGAGTTACAATGACAGGTGCAGCAGCTCATTACGAATGAGGCATGTGCTAGATACTAGGTTATCCGTGCCAGTCCTCCAGAATAAATACATCCACGAGGAACTGGAAACTTGGAAAGACAAGGCGCTTCTCCTGAATCTTTAGTTAGCAAAACCAAGAACCTGTGGTTGGTGACACTGAAGCCCAACAGTCCACCACCACCCCCAAGCACTGACTAGAATGGTTAAATTCTGGATAATAGGGAAAGGCGAGATTTGGAGATGTTTAGAAAGAGTACAGAGACCTGGGAGTTGTAATTATAACAATGTGGGTGGAGAAAAGAGTGAAGAACGGAGGAGAAGAAAAATGAAGGGGACGGAGAGAGGAGGAGGCAGCCCTGAACTGTTGGTACATCAAAAGACAACGGTGGGAACAGGCATGGGAACGGGGACATAGTGATTGCTAGATGTGATTATTACCCATAGACTATCATGAAGCTGGGAATGACCACGTGTTAGGTTATTTGCCTATGTCCTACAAGTTGAAGCATTTCCATGGGATAGAGAGGCCCCTAAGACTAAGTCAACGAACTGTGCCAAGCTCAGACAGCTTCTAAAACTAGATGATTCACAAGGCCGCTCCCCGAGCCCTGGGGTTACATGAGCAGTTATAACTACTGTGGGCAGGAAACTCCAGCACAAGTCTCTTGCAGGTCACGCAGGGAGCTCCAATAATTCAGCTTCTATGGATGGTGGCTTGTGCAGGTTGCAGGCTGAGGGGTGATGGGCCGCTGGCGATGCAGCTGTCTTTGAGTTGTGTAAGCTCCTGTAAGGAGCTATCTATCACCCAAGCTCCAGTAAGAACCTCACCAAACTCACCGATGCACTACGCTAGACATGGGTGGACCTGTTTCTTTGGTCTGTCCTTGCCCTATCTGGGTGAACAGATGTCTGGAAACGTCCCACAGCAACAGAGAGAACAGAAAACAGAGGTAGAGCTAAAACTGAAGCATGATATGATGGATAAGGATTTCAAGCCCCCCATTGAGAACTATGGGATTTATTCTGAAAACTCTGAAGATTATATGTATATATGTATATATATATATATATATATATATATATATATATATATGTGTGTGTGTGTGTGTGTGTGTGTGTGTGTGTGTGTGTGTGTGTGTGTGTGTGTGGTTTTAGAGACACAAAATGTTTGGGCCTTGATGAAAAATGGCAGATGTTGGCAGCCATGCTGGGCCGGGACTGGAGCTGATAGGAGGGGGAGGCTCACTGGGCATCAGTTTAAATCCCTGAGTGGTTCTGAACTCCAGCTTGACTCCAGCTCAAATTCATAACCTTGTGGACATTCCTTAACTGTCCTTGCCTGTTAGTCATTTGCCAAATGTGGATGATAGTAGCATCAAGCTCCAAAAGTGGTCATCCTGGCTAACTGAGAGGCCACACACACTTAGCTTGCTAATTTGCATTCCTCTCTGCAGCCATGATTGCCTCTCAGATCCTCAAATACACCATGGCAGGCCTGTGCCCAGCCAGCTCCTGCACTGCAGCCCGAGGCTTCCGCTGGGGTTAGGCTAGAACTGGTGCCATGAGGTGTTTTAAAGGGCCATGCTCTGGTCTTTTCCACTCCACAGTGACCGATTCACACCTGACTTGCTGCATTCTCTAACCCTAGCATCCATCTGAGAGCTTGTCTGGAGAAGAGTGTCTCTGAGTGACTGACTGGTTGACTGAAGGAGGGATGGCTGCATCGGGAAGGAGGGTGGGGTTGGGCCCAAGTGCCCAGTGTGCTTTCATAAGGGAAGTTACAGTAGATGAATATGGCCAGGGAAAAAGAAGAGCGGAAAAGAAAGACTAAGAGTTCATGTTTCCACGGGGCAGGCAGCCAGAAACAGCAGGAAGACAGTAGTCAGGACGTGGCAGGAGGGTAGGGGCAGTGCAGCCTGGGAGCCAGCAGAGAGAATGTCACAGAGGGGAGGACTCACTGCCAAGCCTGGGGGGTCTGAACAGCTCTGACAAGCGGTCAGGCCACCACTCACTTCGACAGTTTAGCAAATGCCAAATTCTTTATACATACTGCAGCTAATCTTTATTCATGGAATACAACACGGGGGGCAGGGGGTACAGAGCAGGCCGTGGGGGCGCTAAGACCTGAGCACATGTTAGACCTTAGACTCTTAAAACATGGGTTATTTCTATGAAAGAGTAACAATAACATACAGAGAGAGAGAGTGAGGCAGAGACAGAGACAGGGAGAGACAAAGAGACAGAGAGAGAGAGACAGAGACAGAGACAGAGAGAGAGACAGAGAGATCCATGAATTGTCACCATGGCCATCCTGGAACCCAAACTCACCTTGAGCCTGCATGCGAGTCCTCACCAAAGCCAGGGGGTAGCTGGCCAGCTGCCCACAGGTGCTGGACAGGGCTCCACAGCCCAGCAGCACCATCACGCCAGGATTGACTGAGTCTTTGGCAAAGTTATCCAGCCAATAAGACTTCAAAAGCTGCACCAGAAACAAAGAAGAAATCCATCGAAATGGCTCATTCAGCCACTGCATTAACACGAACATCTCCAGGGCTGTTTCGTGTAGTCAGTCAACTCTTTAAAAGCAAATTACTTTGAGCATAAAAATATATGTTAAGATATTATATATTTGTAGTAGATTGAATGAGAATGGCCCCCACAGGCTCACAGGTTTGAAGACTTGGCCCCCAGTTAGTGGAATCGTCTAGGAGGAAGAATGTCACTGCAGGTGGGCTTTGAGGCTTACAAACCCACCCATTCCTTGTTAGCTCTCTCTGACTCTTACTTGTAGATAAGGATGTGAGCTCTCAGCTACTGCTCCAGCACCGTGCCTGCCTGGCTGGCTGCTGCCATGCTCCCTGCCATGATGGTCATGGACTCACACTCTGAAAATGTAAGTCCCAAATAAACACTTTCTTATAAGTTGCCTCAGTTGTGGCATCTTATCAGAACAATAATTTAAAAATATAACTGTGGCTTTAAGCTTAAATATTTTAAGGTTTTTTATTTGTTTGTTTGATTGATAGTATTGTATTTCTCAGTGGAAGCCTTGTGGGTGGGAGTTGTCAGGGTGTTATATTCAAAGTGCTAAGTTTAAACAACAAATGGACCCTGGCAAACAGTATATAGACAAAACTGTCTTTTGAATATAAAGAAGAAATTAAGAGGTCCATGGACAAATAAAAGCTGAAAGGAAGTGCCACCACTAGTCCTGTGGCAGATGACAAAAGGCAACCTTTAGTCTCAAACAAAATGGCAACAGACAGCAGCAGAAAACACAGAAAGTCCATGGTGAAAGTGAATAAACAGAAAATGACAGCCTTATGATCCTGTAATGCAGGTATGTAAATAGCTTTGAAATCTAGTATAGTTTTCAAAAATAAAAGGATGAGAACTCATTGTAAACCCATGTTAGGGGACACACTGCTCATCATCAAACCAGAACAGGGGCACCCAGAGGTGTGAAGGTATGGGCCTCGTATATAATTGTAGTTGACTCAACATAGATTGTTAAAATATCGAGATTTCTATAGTGGAGGGATGCCGGCTTAGTAGGAGGCATTTGGGAATGCTACCTCTGTTCCTACTTTTTAAAATAAATTTTATATGAAAATTTCAATACAGAGAATAAGGAATCAGCAGCAATCATTTATCACTGTTGCAGAATAGCAACAGGCTTCAGAGTCGGTGTCTATACCAACATCATCCCAGTCATGTGAGCCACGCCTTGAGCTACTGATGTTTAAACACCTAAAACATCACCAAGTAACACATTTTCAGCTCCATTATAATCTGCAGCAACCTCATCATACATAAGTGGCCTCTCATTGCCCAAACATTATTATGTGGCACATGATTGCACGTCTTATATGATGGATTTATTATAGAACCAGGAAGAAGACTAGAGTATGAGGCATGAATGAACCTTGAAGGCATTATGTTAAGTGAGGCAAGTCAGACACACATAATATGTCCAACTCCACTGATGTAACACCTAAGATACATAAATTCATAGAGACTGGGGATAAATTAGAGGTTCTGGGGTTAAGGGGAAGGGAAGGTAGACAGTTATTGCATAATAGTTTCGGTTGATAAAGAAGTGCTTTGGGAACTTACAGTAGTGAAGGCTGCACACGAGAGCAACTATAATTAATGCTACTGAATTTCATAGTTTAAAAGGGAGTTTTCAGTTTTGTTTTCTCATAATTTCAAAAGTTAACAATGTCATAGTCCAAAAGTCTTTAAATTGCATGTTTTAAGTGGATGAAACTCCTGCCATGGGGACTGTATCTCAATAAAGCTGTTCAATATAAAATGAAGTTGTTATTTTATAAAAAATGAGGACACAGAGCTGGGTGCTGGAAGGATCAGAGGACACACCTGCCCACAGACAGCCCAGCCCCCAACCGTTCTCCTCTGCTCTCTTGGCCTTGACACAGTCAGGGTCCATGGCAACCAGCCATCCACCTACCCTGCACACTGAAGCGCGGCCATCACCTCACTCACCTCATACACAGCGAGATCAATGCCTGCATAAGGAATGATGCCTAGTAAATTGGGAATGTAGCCTTTGTAAAAAGCCCCAAAGCCTTCGTGTTTCAAAATCTTCTTGGCACAACCGTATATTCCAGAGTATTGTCCAGTTTTGGCTACAGCTAGCCGGGTTTTCAAAACCTAGATACCAAAGAATGCAACACAATATCACTCTCATTTAACATCGAACAATTCAAAAATATTGATTTTATAAAGCAATAGCAAATTCTATCTCTCAAGAGAATGTGCAGTCTGCTGATAGAGTCGGTGTTACTTCCACTGAGAGGCTAACATTCGAGCCAGGGAGGGCCAATTATCTCATAGAGTCTGAAGGAGGGTTTTGCCAAGAAACAAAAAATAAATGTGGACCAGATAATCATTTTTTGTCCTAATAAAATTAGTTGGCAAGGAAGGTGAATGCTGGCATTGGGGACAATTCCAGTGACTTCAGCTTGAAGCACACGTCAGAAGGTGGAGAGGTGGAAAGTTTTAGTTGAAATGAAGGGTGTGTGGAGACATCTCTAGAGACTCAGGGGTAGCTCGGTCTACAGAGCACTTACAGCACCAATGTGAGGACTTGAGTTTGACTGGAAAAACCCACATAAGCAGCTAGGCCTGGGAATGGATGAGATCCCTGGGGAAGTAAGACAAGCGCATCTCCCAGCCCATCAACCAAGATTGTACACTGAGCTTAGGCCAGTGAGAGACCCAGGTACAAAAACAAGGTACACAGTGTCTCCTGATGAATGGCACCTGGGTTGACCTCTGGCTCTTCAGGTATATGCACATGCATATGCATGTACACATACACATGCACACATATACATACATGTATACACACTCATATACACACATGCACATATATACACACATGATCACATATGTATACACATATACACATACACACACATGCACATGTACACACATATACACATGCATATACACACATGCACACACACACACATCTATTGGCATGTGTGATTCAAGTTAAGGTTATATTTTGCTTTAGATCTTAATCAGTTATTGGAAAATCCTAGTTGTATCCATAAAATTATCCACATCTATAGTGTTAATTTTGCTCTAAAGCCAGAGTTGGCCAACACTTTTTGTAAAGGCCAAGTAGTAACTATTTCAGTCTTGGCGAGCCTCAAATGTGAGGTCTGTTACATGTCCTTTGCTTTTCCTTTGCTTTCTCCCTGACTTCTTCAGGAGTAACAGCAGCGGATCCTATCTATGCACAGCAGTCCTCAGGTGGCCCATGATCTGTAGCCAGCCTATGCTTTACTGGAATGATGTCTAGTTGGTATTACTGTCCTTCCATTACTGGGGTTAGGGGACAAAAGCTCCCTGGAGAGCAATGAGAGGAACATTCTGTATCAGCACTGAGACGGTCAGCCTTTGACATGTCCCCCAAGGGTCCTGTCTCCAGGGATGGATGCCCTGCTTTGCACAGTCCTCTCCCACATGGCACCAGGGTCAGTCTGTGTAGCCAGCAGGGTACAGTGGAAGTGAAAGCAGACAGCAGTTTTCAATCCTCACAGTCTCTCTCTTATCACCCATGGTGCTAACTATAAAGGAAGCAAGCGGCCATGCTGTGCTGATACACAGGGCATCTAGAAAGGCTTGAGTGAGAGAATGATGTTTCCAGCCAATAGCCAGTGAGGCCTGGCAGCAGCCACAAGAGTGAGCCTGAAAGCAGACCCACCCCCGGCATTAGCCTCTAGAGGACCGCAGCCCAGCCCGATACCCTGACAAGAGGTGGTTAAAAAAAAACAAAACAAAACTGGAGCCAGGGAAACCCAGACTCCCAGTTACCAAACTGTGAGATGGTAAAGGTTTGTTTAAACTGTTCGGTTTGGGTTAATTCAGTATGCAAGTACACCTAGCCAGTTCCTACGCCACCAAACAGTCAGCCCAAAATGGTACTTACCTCCATGGGGTAAATAAAAGTCTGCGCAGTTGCTCCAGCCATGGAACCAGAGATAAACCTCTCAAAGGTCCCTAATTTTTGTCCTTCCTCGGTAAGCAATTTCTTGTACTGTAAAAAAAGAAGGAAGGGAGGGAGGGAGGGAGGGAGGGAGGGAAGGAAGGAAGGAAGGAAGGAAGGAAGGAAGGAAGGAAGGAAGGAAGGAAGGAAGACGGACGAACGA
>NC_034593.1:98749421-98756514 GCF_900095145.1 Mus pahari | reverse complement strand
AAGAAAGAAAGAAAGAAAGAAAGAAAGAAAGAAAGAAAGAAAGAAAGAAAGAAAGTTGATTGAAGATGCATATTAATATCTACTTTAAGGTAATTGTGCCCCTCCCAAATTCTTACGTTAAATCCTAACCACCATTGCTATGGTATTAGGAGATGCAGTCTTTGGAAAGAATTATGCTTAGAAGAGATGCTGGGGCCTCAGGATAGAGCTAGCATCCTTATCAGAAGGTACGCCCTACTTACACTCTGCCAAATCATGCATCAAGGCCGTATGACTGTAGAGCAAGAAGCCAGGAGGAGGGTCTCCCCTGCCTGGCCCCTTGATCTGACTCTCCTTAAGCTTGAGAACTGTGAGATAGAAATTTCTATTGTTTAAACCACACCTTCGGTGGTATTTTGTGGTTTTAAAACACAAATCAGATCCTAGGAATCAGTTCATTTTCGGTGGGCTGAGATGCCTCGAGATGTACCCTCTGCCTTCAGTCCTAGCAGAAAAGTCAGGCTTACGTTGACTGCCTCCCTCTATAAATGCTATCATGGCATCCAAAATCCCAGAATTCAGCTGTGTGGAGTTGCGGAGTTTATCTAATTGTAGGTTCCCATAAGGAATTTCCTTGTGAGGGATTAGGAATGAAGGCACTGCATTTACTGAGTCAGTTAGCAAGCTCCTTTTGTTAGTCATTTCCACGGATGATAACAATTACCTGTTCATAAGCCCAGAACTTCACAGCTGTCTCGGGAGCTATTTTAATGACATTGGTGCCATTTCCTCTCCAAAGGGAACGGATTCCTCCTTCCTTTACCATCTGCCGAAAGCCTCCAAATATGTTCATTGATTTGGAACCATGAACCTAAAGGTAAAAGCAAAGCGCGACACGTCCGCACATTGTTGATGCTATTCCTAAAGTGGGTCTGAGCCAAGTGCAAACACCGGATATTGGATGCTGCAGCCTATAGCGAGCATCTCTAATGGGCTGCAGTGTCCCAATACGATACCTGCCAGATACCTGCCACATGTCAACTCCGGGGAAGAAAGGTGTTAAGGCTGCACGGGACATAGACAAAAGCAGCCCTGCACTTGGAACTTTCCTGGACTCTGCCCCTGCGCTTCCTATCCTATCCTTGGCTGATTTGAATCTTTGTTTCTTCCTGGTAATAAACCAAGACCACGAGTCTGTATTTTTATAAGACCATCTAGTAAAGTATTAAACCTGAAAGGAGACTTTGGAAAGGCCTGCGGGTGTGTGGAAATTACAATCCTAACAGGTCCATTTTGTTTTACATAATAAATTTCATGGATAACATATGACAAGGGAAAATTCGTGCTATCTCAATGTCAGTTTCCTAAAGAAAACAGCTTCTATCCAATCTCTCCCATTCTCTATAAAGAGCTAGATCTATAAACACATTTTGGAATTAGATACATCATGAACGAATGGTAGCTTAAAATACTGTCAGAAATATTTTGTTCAAACAATTTAAAAATAAAAAGAAGTGCTGTCTGTAGCTATGACAGGTACAGCTTTAAAAACATTTTAAGGAACTGTAGGACGGTCCTGGGGACACAGGTTTGGTTCCCACCACACACACGACATCTGTAACTCCAGTGTCAGAGGCTCCGTGGGCATTGCATGTATAGGGTGCACATACACACATCTGGGCAGAATGCCCATACACATAAAATAAAAACATCCTTAGACAGCCACTATGTTCTTCTGGGACATATGCCAGTGCTGATATAAGCTAAACTTTAGAGCCATCCTTGTTAGACTCTCTGCCCGTTGTGGAATGGAGGAAACACAAGATCTCAGGGGTCACATGCAGTTTAGGAACCGCGGCACTGGCTGTTAAGTTCTATCATGCTTCATCTCCTCTTTTTTCATCAAGGAAATGTTAATTTTACACTATATCAGTTTCCTCATATGTAAAATGAAGCCAAGCCACCTGCTTCGCAGGCTGCTGTGAATATTAAATGGGTTCCCATCGTGTGCACGAATGGATATCCTCTCTTTTCCCTTCTCTCCTCGAGGCCAGACCAATGCCTATAAGTAGCCAAGTCTGTCTAGAAACCCAGGTCTTTTCTGCTAACCTTAGATCTAGACTCGCTTTTGAAATTACATTCTTGTCACAAAGATTCCACACTTGAAAAATCCTCTGCTTTCTCAAGTCATAAGATCAAAGAAAACATAAGTAATTTAACGAGAACCCTATAATAGCAGTGAAGGGTTTTTAATTAAACATTAAAAGTCAAGGAATACCAAAGACTAATATTTCATTACATACAAGTACTAACGATTTACAGTTTAGTGGGACAGCACCAAATGCATGAGCCTAATCTGAGGGGTAATGGTAGAATAACATTTTCTAAGATATAAGGCGCACTGCTCACCTGCATCATGACCTTGAGGCGATCCAAAGGAGCGGTGCTCGTTCTAGAGACGGCGCCCGCCACACCTCCTGCCAGGAGCTGCCTCCACCACTGTCCTGATTTTTTCTCATCTTCTGTGAATTCATCCGGAATAGTTAAACTATCCCCTATGTCAATTCCCTGATGGAATGGAAAGAGATCCCACGGTTCTTCAGTCACAAACAGATAAGCCCAGAACTTTCTTTTTGTGTCAGAGCTGTTAATGTTAGGAGCAAGACTCTCCCTTGGGATTGACAGCGAACCACACTGAGCCCACATCAGTAAGAGTCTGCTCACACTGAACGCAACACAGAGTTGTCATCACACAAGACTGGGAACCATCAGTTACAAAGCCCCTGGGCCACGGTCACAGCTTTCTCCTTTTTCCAAGTTGGGTGACTTTTATGGAAAGGGTAAAGTTTACCGAATTTAGTGAATCCTGGTCAGTTCTTTCACAATGCTAGAAAACCACACGGTTTGTGACAGCTACTTAGCCAGTACTTCAGACACTAACATGGCAGGTATGATCCATTACAGTCCATAGCATGAGTTACATATATAAATGTAAATATGTAAATTTAAAAATTAAAGCATGTACATCATTAGCCCTATACTCATCTTCTATATAGTTTGAGAACAGTTTTATCATTATGATAATTGTTTGTGCAACTTAATTACCTAAATGCTCTGGTGGGTATAACTAGGTCATAGAGCATTTTCCTAGCACATTCCAGACCCTAGCACCGCACGCATAAAATGCATGCACCTTGGCATAAACTTTATGGGCAAGAATGAAAGGTAATAAACCAAGCTGGTGGTAACTCTTCTTTTATTTGTTCTCAATAAAATGAATTTATGATTATAACATCAAATGTTAACAACTATCCCCAAAGATATAATACAAAGTTCACAGTGTAAAATGTATAGTCATAATTGATTTTATGATGTTCTGTGTAAACTTAGACATTGTTACTAGTGACAGTGTGAACCCTCAGAATATTGAGTGGGAGTCAAAGATACTTCTTTCCAAATATAGAAGACAAATCCACAGTTTGAGGGGTGGGAGAGCCTGCAAAAGGTCCCCAGGGGCTTCAAGGAACAGACTGCATGACAAACTTAATTGATACCAATATATTTTAGCAGAATGTTAATGCAAGAATCACAATAAAAATTTGGGGAAGTATAAACTGGCAGGAAGTGCCAACCATATGAGTCAGTTATTTCCTAGCATTCAGTGAGTAATGCAATACCTCACGACAGCAATACATCGAGGCAGCCTAAATAAGCTGAGGCTCAGGCACCCGAGGCCATAGCATCTTTAGCTATCTGGAAGCACAAGGATGATGTCAGCAATGTGTGTTGTCTGACAACCAGACTTCCCCATGGCAGCGAATGCTAATGAGAGCCAGACAGCTTGTTCATCAAGATGGAACCTCCTCCAAGTTTTGAGAAAAGCTGTATTTATGTCATCTTGGGGGGCTTTAAAGATACTCTATAAATCTGCGCCTAACAATAAACAGAACTGTAGAATCCAAATAGATCTTGAGACTCTCTCTCTGGAGACTTGGCCACCCTTCCCAGGGTGTTTTGATGTTCTTGGGTGGTAACTACTGTGAACCAGAGTTCCATTAAGGATAAGCGACTGTGGAGACTAACAGCTTGATCAGAACTTCAGTGATGTGGAAAGATTGCAATGCTGCAAGTCTAGAGCCAACCTATTAACTGTCTTTACCCCCTTAATATGTATTTATTGCCCACCTCTGTGTATAGCCTGACATCCTTGTGACTATTAGGTAAACCCCTTTGGAAAAAATGAATGACCCCTAGATTCCACCAACACAAGGGCTAAGAGCACCATCATACAGCATCTGAGGTCCATAGTAGAAGTTTCCCTCCTTTGCTGTAAGCCATTATCTGATGTTTCTACCAATGTATTTTACAAGTGTCCTGAGTTGTGATTTTGCTTGCCCTGTAACTATTTAAAACAAAACAAAACAAAACCTCATGGAACTATTTCCATGTTGGGACACTGAATTTAGGGTAATCTGAATCTATGTTCCCAGGCTAGGGTCCCTCATTTCAAAACAGAATAAATTCTGTTTGTCTCCCTTGAGTTGTGTTTTTTTGCACCAGCACTATACCTGTGGCTTGGAGCTACAGATCCATAAAGCAGACTTACAGTAGAGTGCTTCCAGAAACGGATAATCTCCTCAATGTCTGTCACAGGGTTAAATAAAAAGTAATCTCTCCACTCATTCCAGTCCACGGTCATCGTCCCATCAGAGTCGATGCTGGAGGATTAAACAGAGAATTAAAGAACAAGACAAATGAATGATAAATGCGCAGAGTCAACATTATTGCCTACTTTACAGAAGGAACATCTGCTTTCCAACTTAACACTCGTACTGAATTCAAAAAACCCTTGGCAGGTTTAAGACGTTCAGTGACAGGGCATTTGGTTAGCGGGCATGAGTCCCTGGATTCCATCTTCAAGAAAAATATACTACTTGCAGTTATACACTGCTGAAAATAGAATCTATGTATTATGGACTTTTCCAGTCATTTTCACTATTTGGAGAAAACTAGATCCAACACTACAGAGAGAGCCCACTGAAGATTGCCTTTAGCGTTCTGTCAAACTCAAAGTCACTAGGCTGTAAGACACAGAAACTGGACAATGAAATATTGAGAGGTGCAAATGAATGAGCTCAGTGTCCTTTTCCCCTCTTCACCAGTTCAGGATTATTTCTTAATACCCTATGCTTGTAACAGTTGGGGTATAATTTTGAAATAGACTCAAAATACACTATCAACTTTCTTCTCCAACTTTTATCAATGAAAGAAAATTAGCATGCTGAGCTTGGTGGCACCTATCATTAATCCCAGCACTTGGGAGGCAGAGGCAAGTGGATCTCTAAGTTCAAGACTAGCCTGGTCTACAGGGTGACTTCCAGGACAGCCAGGGGTACAGAGAAAGCCTGTCTAAAAAAAAAAAGATAGATAGATAGATAGACAGACAGGTAGATAGAAATAAAATTAGCAGTGATTCTAAAAAAAAAAAACAATCTAATTCTAAATGCCTGATGTTTTGAGTTTTGAGAAATCCTCACTTTAAGTTCTAAACATATCATGCTGTCATCTTACAGGTGTAAGTGGTAACAAACTCTGGCGTGTTGTGGTGGTGGTGGTGTGGTTGTTGTTGTTGTTGTTGTTGTTTTAATAAGCTTCATGACAGAAAGCCCATTCTATGAGATTTTCCTATAAACAATGTGAAATCATACCGGACGTGCTCAGGGACCTTGCTGAATTAAAGTGTCTGGGGAAAACTGTTCTGGTGTTTCCACACAGTTTACTCTATAATTTACATGACAGTGACACACGCAGGTGGCGTACAAAAATGCAATTTTCAGATACCCACTATTGTTTTCTGTTTTGAAGTGCTTATACATGAAATTGTGGTTCCGCCTTCACTTGTCCCCAAGCAAAGGCGTCAACACTCCGCATCTGCTGAGACCCCTGCTCACTGCTTGTGTTTAAAATGCATTCTGGGTTGCAGTATTAGCAGCTTTGATTTCATCAGTATTTTCTGTTTCTTGTGCAATGATTTAGCATCTCACCCCAACTTCCCTTTCATGAGCATGCTCCAATAGACAAATGCCACCTGAGAAACATCCCACAACTTTACTGTTTTCCAGTCAAAATCTGCCTGTGTCTCTGCTCTGACCCATGTCATGGGGAAGCATGTGCCCACCTGGGTGTTTTGTTATGCAGCAAGACATAGACAAGACATCCCCCTTTACACAAGACAGGGGGGACCCATTCTCTATCAATCTAAGGGTTTGTCAATCTTTGCTTTTTCAAAGAACTAACTCTTTGTTTCGTTATGACACAAAAATTCTCAATAAAATATTTGCACGTAAACTTTAGACAATAACACGTCGAAAAGATTATGCACCGTGATCGGGTCAGCTTCATCCCAAGGATGTAAGAAACAGGGACTGGAGACAGGCCCAGGAATTAGTGCACTAGCTGCTCTTCCAGCGGATCTGGGTTCAATCTGGCACCTACATTGTGGGGCAAGTGGACCATGCTACCAGACAGAAGAACTGGTAAGGCTGAGCCAGCCTAAACCCTGGCATGACTCATATTGAGCACAGTAGATGTGTGTGGCAAGCCTGCCGCATTCCGCCATTACAAGATGGTGCCCGACCCAAAAGGGGGAAGGGAGAAAAAAAAAAAAAAACAGCTCGCTAGACGCATGCGCCATGCTCGGTGATGAGCTGGAAGAGAGATGCTAATGAGGTTTCGGAAGTAAGCACCAATCACAGGCAGACACGTTCCCCTTAGGGCTATATAAACCAGAGGGTTTTCGGGCTGGGGTCCTTTCGCTTCAGCAAGCAACAAGAGAATAAAGAAGTTGTGGAAGAATATCGCAGGCGGGAGCGATGTGAGGTCAGCTCCCTGCCAACCTAGCTGATGAGGAGCAAGTAACCACAGCACCCCACTGAGAGGACCATGACAATTAGTCACTGTAGTAAGAACCTGAAGTTCTCCATGCTAATGAGGCACCCACCGAGTGTTTAGCCAGTGTAGTGGCTATTCCTGGTTGTCAACTTGACTATATTTGAAATGAACTACAATCCAGAATTGGAAGGCTCACCAGTGAACCTAATCTGGAGACTGGGAG
>NC_034593.1:98746861-98748281 GCF_900095145.1 Mus pahari | reverse complement strand
AAAAAAAAAAAAAAAAAGGATAGAAATATTAGAAACAAACCTAGCCAAGAAAGTGAGAAATCTTCTCAACAAACACTTCATGTATTAAATACTGAAGAGAAAGGGAAGACACTAAAGGATGGAAAGGGCGTCCGTGCTCGTGGACTGACAGGATGGCCGTCGTTCAAATGGCCATGGGACTGGAAGCAAGCTACAGATTCAGTGTAATCCTTAGTAAAATCCTAATGGCGTTCCTCACAGAGCGTAAAGAAAGAGTCTTAAAATTCATAGAAAAGCACAGAAGACCCTAGAGAGCTAAACCAATTCTGAGCTAAAAAGAATAAGGCTGGAGGTGCGACCCTAACCTGATGCTAAATTATGCTACAAAGCAACAGCAAACAACAGTAGCACAGTACCAAGACAAAACAGACACTTAGATCAAGAGATTAGAGCAAAGTACCTGGCCACAGACACCTGATTCTTCTCAAAAGACAGCCTCTTCAACAAAATAAATAAATGAGAGAAAAAAATGTAATTAAACACCAGAACACCCACAAACAATCTAATGGCCAAATGAGTCAGAGTCTTCTCAAGAGAAGATTCATAAAGGGGCAGAAAATACATGGAAAATGTTCAACAATCCTCAGCCATCAGAGAAATGTAAATTAAAATCATTTTGACCTAGCATTGACCCCATTCAAAACGCAGTGAGCGCAGGAGGGAAAGGAGGCTTTACCCTGTTGATGAGAATGTAGTTGTGCAGCCACTTTGGAAGTCCCCATGGAGAGTCCTCAGAAAACTAACGTTAGAGCTGGCATGGCATCCTACCATTGCACTTCTGGGAAAGTATCTGAGGACCCTAAGCACACTGCACAGGCACTTCTCATCTGTGTTCATGGCTGCATCGCTCACAATAGCCAAGACATGGAAGCAGCCTAGATGTTTATCAACAGATGAAGGAGAAAATAGACACACAGAGACACAAACACACTCTCTCACACACACACACACACAGACACATCAGAGAACTGACCTCTATAAAGAAGAAAGAAATTATGTCATTTGCAGGGAAATGGTTGAAACTGGAGATAATCATGATAAGAAAAACAAATATTACATATTTTCTCTGATGCAGAATCAAGATCGGTTTTAAAGATGTAACTAGAAGGGGGAACTTTGTGAGTGAAGGAGGCCCTCAGGAGAGAAGCGAGATGAGAGTTTGATCGAGAGGTGGGTGAATGTGATGGTAGAACATTCCAGAAAATGTCATAGTGAAGCTTGTTACCTTAGAGAGTTAACACGTGCTAGTACTTGATTTAAAACAAGGAAGAAAACAAGTTGATTAAATCAACTGTTAAAAAGTAACAGCTGACCGGGTGGTGGTGGCGCACGCCTTTAATCCCAGCACTTGGGAGGCAGAGGCAGGCAGATTTCTGAGTTC
>NC_034593.1:98744757-98746850 GCF_900095145.1 Mus pahari | reverse complement strand
AGAGAAACCCTGTCTCGGAAAAAGAAAAACAAAAACAAAAACAAAAATCAAAAAACAAACAAAAACAAAAAGTAACAGCCAGGGACTGCAGAGAAAGCTCAGAGACTAAAAGCACCAAGTACTCTTGCAGGGGACCCGAGTTCGGGTCTCAGCATGTACATGGTGGTTCATAACCATCTGTAACTCCAGTTCCAGGGGACCTAACACCACTTCTGTTCCAAAGACACTAAGCATGGAAGTGAATCAGGGACATAGATGCACACAAAAGACCCATTACACAAAATAGATGAAGTAAATGTTTGAAGTAATACTGAGCCCATTAGCCCCTATGTCTAGACGTGATGTGCTGCTGTCCTCGTGCCACTAAGGACTCTTGACAAACAGTTGGCCCAGTGTAAGCATCCCTCTCCCATCCCTGCACTGTGGATAGCTTGTGTTCATGTAGACACAAAAGGGAATAAAGGAAGGAAGGAACCATAGCAGGCAGGTGAAATGAGGTGTGCTGAGATGGAGGGAGGCATTTTAAAGGGACACTTAGAAACCACCATTGAAAACAAGATAGTATAGTAAAATTCCAAAGTAGTCTGTCCGTTTGATGGAGGGCTTACCTTTGAAGAATCAGCTCTGCTTGTTTTTCAGAAATATGTAAACCCAGCATCTGGAGAGACTGGACAATTTCAGAAGGCTCAATTTTCCCTTCGGACAATGAGAACAGCATAAGGTCAGGCTCAGAGTCTGAGAACACTTCTGAATGATAAAACTGAGCATTTAGGTAAGTCAGTGATTTGCTTAAATGCAAATTGCAGATTAATATCAAAATTTTCACAATTCCTTAGACAAATATATACCTTTTGTTTGATTCAGTAATCTTAGAGCATAGGGGATATACAGTGATATCCCTCCACATAGAGGTCAAAAGCTCCCTGACCTTGCTAAGTGGAGATCATAAGATGCAACAGGAGAGAGCTCCACATCTTCTGACTAGGAACTGCTCATTTAAAAATGACAACCTTGACTTGAAATGGAAACCTTTCTTAACCAAGTATGGGAAAATATGATGACATCGGCTCCAACTTGGATAGCTGACCTCGAGTTCTTCTGTCTTAAAGACTACTCTTATTAGTGAATTAAATGTGTATTAATATTAAAGCAAAACAAAAAATACATTCCTATATAATAAAAAATAAATAAATAAAAATACGCATATCCACATCTTCCTAAGTAAAGGGCCATTTACTAGGCATGGAGTCCTGTGACCAGGTGAAAGGGAGCAAGAAATGAAGAAATTGAGCCAAAGAGAACAGGATTCTCTAAAAAATCTGGCAGTAAAAATATATAGTGACAGCAGAAAAACATAATACAAGGAAAATCTGAACACACAGCAGAGGGGACAAATCAGGAAAAAAGGAGAGAAGGAAAGCAGAAATCACACCATAAACGCACACACACACACACACACACACACACACCAGCCCAACGTTCATACGCATAAAATATTTAAATGGTTCAACATATACAAGCCAATATCGTAAATATACCACATAGTAGAGTCAAGGACAGAAATCATATGATTGTCTCAATAGATGCAAGAAAAACATTTGACAAAATTTTACATCTCTCTACGATAAAAGTCCTGAAAAGGTAGGAGCATAACTCAACATAATAACTCAACATTATAACTCAACATAATAAAAGCTACCTGTGGCAACCCTACAGACGACTTTATATTCAATGGGGGGGGGGGGGTAAAATGAAAGAATTACCTCTAAGATCAAGTACGGGCTAAGGTGTTCAGTGTTTCCACTATCTCTTACAGAGTCTGAAGCTTTAGCAAGAGTAGTAAGGCAAGGAATCAAAGACACACGAATAAGAAGGGAACAAGCCAAACTACCCTTATTTCCAGATAATATGATCCCGTGTTTCAAAGACCCTAAAGATTCTACCAGAAAACACTTGGATCTCGTTACACTCTGTAGAGTAGAGGAGTAGAAAAGTGACATATAGAATCCAGTAGCTTTTCTATATACCAGTAACAAGCATTGGAAGAAGGTTACAACCCCGTTCCCAACAGCTGGGAAAAAAAAAAAAAAAAA
>NC_034593.1:98741605-98744746 GCF_900095145.1 Mus pahari | reverse complement strand
GATCAGGAGCAGGGAGGGGTGTAGGAGGGGGAGGGATGAGGGAGGCACAGGAGGGGTGGGGAACGGAGGGCAGGAGGACAGGATGAGGTTGAAACCTTACTCAGAGTAAGAGGCTCTGCTCAGAGCAGTGTGGACAACAAGCTTTGTGTGTGTGTGTGTGTGTGTGTGTGTGTGTGTGTGTGTGTGTGTGTGTGTGTGTGTAAGTGGGAAGGGGAACACTATACACAGAACAAGAGGAAGTGAAGATGTCCTTTGAGAGAGAGACCTTAAAAAATGATGGTATGGGGAGATAGGAAAACAGCAGGGAATGTAGAGAACAGGATGGGCAGAGATGTTGTCTTCAGCAGTGAAGAGCTTTGGATTCCTCCCAACATTCTCCTGGGCGACACTCAAAGACTTAGTCCTGTATGGGGAACATCTTCTAAGGCAAAAATTTCCACCAAAGATGTACAAAGATGCAAAATGCATGAAACAAAATGGATCTTGAAAAAGAAAATTGTTTACAATCTGGGAGCTAAAACAAAGCAGAATGTCGCCTTATGTTTTAAGAATAAAGAATGGGGAGGAGTTCTGACACAACCAGGATCACAGGAAGGACAGGATCCAGTCAGACATAGCCAGGGCAGGTAGCACTAGAGATAACCAGATGGCAGGAGGCAAGCATAAGATCATAACAGAAACCAAGGTTACATGGCATCATCAGAACCCAGTTCTCCCACCATAGCAAGTCTTGGATACACCATGACACCAGAAAAGCAAGATCTGGATCTAAAATTCTTCTCATGATGACGATAGTGGACTTTAAGAAGGACATAAATAATTTCCTTAAATACAGGATAACACAAGTAAACAACTAGAAACCTTTAAGAGGAAACACAAAAATCCCTTAAAGAATTACAGGAAAACACAATCAAACAGGCAAAAGAGATGAACAGAACCATCCAAGATCTAAAAATGGAAATAGAAACAATAAAGAAACAACAAAGGGAGACAAANCTGGAGATTGAAAACCTAGGAAAGAGATCAGGAGTCACAGATGCAAGCATCACCAACAGAATTCCAAAGATAGAAGAGAGAATCTTGGGTGCAGAAGATTCCATAGTAAACATGGACACAACAATCAGAGAAAATGCTAAATGTAAAAAGATCCTAACTCAAAACATTCAGGAAATCCAGGACACAATGAGGAGACCAAACCTATGGATAATAGGTATAGATGAGAATGAAGATTTTTTAACTTAAAGGGCCAGTAAGTATCTTCAATAAAATTATAGAAGAAAACTTCCCTGACCTAAAGAAAGAGACGCCCATGAACATACAGAAGCCTACAGAACTCCAAATAGACTGGACCAGGAAAGAAACTCCTCCCATCACATAATAATCAAAAAACCAAATGCACTAAACAAAGAAACAATATTAAAAGCAGTAAGGGAAAAAGGTCAAGTGACATATAAAGGCAGACCTATCAGAATTTTACCAGACTTCTCACCAGAGACAATGAGAGCCAGAAAATCCTGGGCAGATGTCATACAGATGCTAAGAGAACACAAATGCCAGCCCAGGCTACAATACCCAGCAAAACTCTCAATTACCATAGATGAAGAAACCAAGCTATTCCATGACAAAACTAAATTTACACAATATCTTTCCATAAATCCAGCCCTACAAAGGATAATATACCAACACAAGGAGGGAAATTACACCCTAGAAAAAAGCAAGAAAGTAATCTTTCAACAAACCCAAAAGAAGATAGCCACACAAACATAATTCCACTTCTAACAACAAAAATAACAGGAAGTAACAATCACTTTTCCTTAATATCTCTTAACATCAATGGACTCAGTTCCCCAATAAAAAGACATAGACTAACAGACTGGATAAACAGAACCCAGCATTTTGCTGCATACAGGAAATGCACCTCAGTGTCAAAGACAGACACTACTTCAGAGTAAAAGGATGGAAAACAATTTCCAAGCAAATTGTCCCAAGAAACAAGCTGGAATAACCATTCTAATATTGAATAAAATCAACTTTCAACCAAAAGTTATCAAAAAAAGATAAGGAAGGACACTTCATACTGGTCAAAGGAAAAATCTATCAAGAAGAACTTTCAATTCTGGACACCTATGCTCCAAATGCAAGGGAACCCACATTCATAAAAGAAACTTTACTAAAACTCAAAGCACACATCACATCCTTTGCAATAATAGTGGGAGACTTCAACACCCCACTCTCAGCAACGGACAGATCATGGAAACAGAAACTCAACAGAGACACAGTGAAACTAACAGAAGTTATGAACCAAATGGATTTAACAGATATTTCTAGAACATTTCATCCTAAAGCCAAAGAATATACCTTCTTCTCAGCACCTCATGATACCTTCTCCAAAACTGACTATATAATTGATCATAAATCAGGCTTCAACAGATATAAGAAGAATGAAATAATCCCATATACCCTATCAGATCACCACAGACTAAGGCTGGTCCAAAAAACAAAACAGCCAACAAAATACCAACAAAAACAATGGAAAGCACACATACACATGGAAGCTGAATAACACTCTACTCAATGATAAGTTGGTCAAGAAAGAAATAAAGAAAAAAGTTAAAGGCTTTTTAGACTTTAATGAAAATGAAGACACATCATACCAAAATTTATGGGACAGATCGAAAGCAGTGGTAAGAGGAAAACGCACAGCTCTAAGTGCCTCCAAAAAGAAACTGGAGAGAGCTTGCACTAGCAGCTTGACAGCACAATTGAAAGCTCTAGAACAAAAAGAAGCAAATACACCCAAGAGTAGTAGATGACAGGAAATAATCAAACTCAGGACTGAAATAAACCAAATAGAAACAAAAAGAACTATACAAATAATCAACAAAACCAAGAGCTGGTTCTTTGAGAAAATCAACAAGATAGATAAACCCTTAGCCAGACTAACCAGAGGGCACAGAGACAGTATACAAATTAATAAAATCAGAAATGAAAAGGAGACATAATGAAATATATCTTAAAATAATTATTCTGTTTGTTGAATATTAATAGTTGAAAATGTTGAAATCATTTTCTACAAACATCATGGAAATATTACTGATATTTTTTCTCATTGTGCTTGAAATTAGCATTTTCTTTTTTTTT
>NC_034593.1:98674658-98740170 GCF_900095145.1 Mus pahari | reverse complement strand
TGACCTGCTTGAGTTCCAGTCCTGACTTCCTTGGTGATGAACAGCAGTATGGAAGTGTAAGTTGAATAAACTCTTTCCTCTTCAACTTGCTTCTTGGTCATGATGTTTGTGCAGGAATAGAAACCCTGACTAAGACACATCCAAAAAGTTTGGTTTTATAAAGGAATTTGATTTTAAGTTAGGGTTCAGTCTAAATCAGTAGCTAATACACTATAACTGTCTCTCCAAATAAGACCTATTGACTATTTGAACACATCCATACAATTTGTCTATATACACTCTTTGGCTGAGATACAGTCACAACTCAGACTACATGGTCTTCGTGTTAAAATATTTACTACCTAGATTTTTATTAAAAATTTCCAAACCAACCCTTGAGAAGATCAATATTTTTTTTTCAATCTATTGTTCAACTTCTTTCTTGAAAAGGAACTTTGTGAGTGGGTGACCCTGTCCACACATTAAGTCAGGAAAGGTTTAGAGCTTCATTATAATCTTTATCAGTTTGTTCTCCTTGCCAGCGGTTGCCACTGGGCATGGGGTCTAGCGATTTTCCTACCATGGCCATTGCTAGTTTTACTGCATTCTTATTTAACTGGGTCTCCATTCCCAAGTTACTACTTTAGACAGAGAAAATGCCACCCCAGCCAGAAGGGACAGACAGACTCATACTGTGCTATTATCTTTTGTAAGGATCAGAAACTATCTTTTCTAAATTAATCCTTCAAAAAGATTGCCAAGTGTAAGATGTGAAATTTTTGAATTTTGCAATATTCAATAGTCATGCCCATATATGAAAAAATTAATACCTCCATTGTAATTATTTTTTAAGCTACGACTAGAAGTGGGATCAGCATAACCTCAATAGTTAACATCTTGTGGCAATTTTAAGTTCAGTAGAAAAAGCTACCTATAGATTTTCTTCACTAAAAAATATGAACGCTTAGGGCTGGAGAGATGTCTCAGTGCTCTCATAGAGGCCCCAAGTTCTGGTCCCAGAACCCATGTTGGGTGGCTCAGAATCACACATAACTCCAGTTCCAAGGGATCTGATACCCTCTTGCAGTTTCTGCAGGCACCTGTACTCCTGTGCACATAGCCCTACATACACACACACACAAAACTAAAAATAAAATCTTAAAAAAATCTTAATAGATGAATAAAAATATGAACTCTCAGTCACATTAATAAATAAGTAGTAAATGACACAGATAATAATTACTTAGAGTTATCTTAGCCTTGAAAGCATAAAGAGGACTTTTCATAAGCACTGATATAGGACACACCATCATTATTCTTGTCCAAACTTTTAAATGCTAATTTCATTTTCTTCTCATGGTCTTTCAGGTATTTCATAAATTCTTCAAAATCCAGCTTCCCATCTTTGTTGACATCGCCAGTAGTGAAAATTTTCTACAAAAAAAAAAAAATTAAAGATATTTTATTGTTAGCATGGGCTAAAGTACTGAACTAATTGTGTACAGACCAGACACAGACTAGCTGCTTTTCTTTCAGACTAAAATACTAGTTTGACTAGATGTGTTACTATGCATTAAGGCACAGGTCTACAGCCTTTCCTGTGGTAAGTAAAGATTCCCTGAGTTTCACGAGCTATAGATAGTGACTTCTCTTTTGAATAAACCTCTGTGGAAATAATGGCAAAAACAAGGGCCATTTCTTGTGAACTTGCTGCTGTCATCTGTGTTCTGATATAGACCCAAAGATGGGCAGAGTACAGGAGGCTTTGTGGTAGGAAAGAGGAGATTTATCATGAGAACCGGTGAGCCCAGGCTGGCTAGCTGAAACAGAGAAGCCAGTGTGAGCCCAGGTTGGCTCGCTGGGAACAGAAAAGCCAGTGTGGGTGTGTGTGGGGTGGGGGGAAGAAAGCATAGCCGTCTTTAGTTAATCCAAAATTGAAAATGGAGACAAAAATTAAGAGAACTATTTGTGTTAACTTAAGGAGTGTTGATTAATCAAGTCGCAGTCACTTGGGGAGGGGAGTCTTACGGGACCTAGTATGTAATTTCCTGTATTGTCTCTAGAAGCATCAACTGTCTTCCTGTAAGCCTGTCATTTCTAAAGACCAGGTTTCCTGGCTGGGGGAGCTGAGTCAATATCTAGTTTTATTTATGGTCTAGCCATATCTGTTTGTGTATTCAGTCTCTCTAATTTATAAAATAACAATACAAAATTATCACTTAAAACATTATTTTTCATAATAAAAATATTTTTGTACCTTATGCTGTTACAAGGTAAATTTCTATTTTTAAAAATTAATTGAAATCTAGGTTCATATGAATAAAATTACTGCTACAGACATATGAGAACTGACAGGAGAACCAGTTAGGAGATGTGATCTTTATGTGAGGAAAGGCCCAAGAGTTCTTTTAAAATAGAATGCTCCATGTGGCTGGTGCAGAGCCCTGGGGGGAGTGGCTCTTTCTTGGTTTTGATAATTGACCGCTTATCCATACCCTATGGATATGCAAAGCTTTATACCGTTGGCCAAGAAGATTTTCAAGAAAATAAAATGTTGAAAAGGAATAAGTGGGTTTCAGAAGATTTAACTTGTTTGTGACAAAATCCAGGATTCCTTCTGCAAGACTGATATCAAATAAACAAATGCACAACATATTTGAAAGAATAGGGACCAGGGTTCCAACAGTCACCTCCATATGGCAGGTTCCCAACTCTTAAAGTTCCCGCCTTTAACACACACCTCTGAGGAGTTCCACCACCACCTCATAATAGATCACTCGCTGAGTGCCAAGTCATTAAAAGGAACACATTTTGATGTTCCTTTGAGAAACTTTTATCCCAACCATAGCAAAAGACAACGAAACCACAATGCAGTGCTTGACATAGTCAATCAACTCCAAAGACAACTGATCAACAAACTCTCTTAACAGTCTATGCAGCTAATAGGAGGAGGATGACTCACTAACAGAACCCCCTTAAAAGCAGAAACAAAACATAATTGTTCCCAACTACCACTGGACCCCAAAGATGTGTTGTAAATGGAGTAAATGTTCCAGGTCTCTAAACCTGTGGCGTATCTTGGACCCAGAGCCTGTGGTGGTTTGAATAAGAATGGCCCCCATAGGCTTATATATTTGGATGCTCGGTCCACGCTGTTTGAGAAGGATTAGGAGGTGTTGCCTTCCTGGCCTTTGAGGTCTTAAAAGCTCATGCAATTTCCAAAACGCAAAACTATAGCCAAGAGCAAAAGCAATCAGAAACTTTGTCACAGCCACCAAGAAAGCTCAGAAGTATGCTTGAGGATGTTAGCTGTGAGGATGACCTTAAATTTCTAATCCTCCTGCCTCCACATCCTCCCTGCTTGGATTAAAGGCCTGCAGCACCACAATGGTATATATGGTTCTGGTGGCTTACTTGAACACTCTATGACTGGTTACATCAGTAGCCCCTGGATTATTCTTAATAAACAAAAGCAGCGCTAAACAAGCATCAACTCGAAAAGCTCACATTTGAGAAGATTTGGCTTCACGGGGCTTAAGCTCAAGGACGTCCAGAGTTCCATCTTCATCATGGTCCAGATACCAAAAATACGTAGAGGCTGTCTATCTGTGGTGTCTCCCATGGCCAAGATAACCCCTGGGGTGGCCCTCTGAGTTCCCCAGCAGAACTCTCTGTCCCTAGGATGGGACAAAAGTGAGGGAGAAGGGCCAAAGGCAAAGCACCTGCAGGGGTTATTACACCCAAAGGAGTACGCTCATCCTGGCTGTTCTGGGACCGCACAAGAACCAGCGGACTACTCAAGGACAGTGATTCTGCACACAAGTCCGAAGACCAGAGGCTCCACCTCCGCCAGAGGCTCCACAAGAGCAAGACAGAGTCAGCCATGCCCAGCTTCCCTACCCTCCTGACAGAAAGTTCCAGAGACCTGATTGTCTAAAATAAGGATGCTTGTGTTTTGTCTTGTTTTGTCTTTGTTTTGAAAAAATGCAAGAGTAGAGCTTCGGAACCGGGCTACTGCTCTGTAATCTGCTAACCGTAGTAAAGATGGCCAGACCACTTTTGGACGATTGAGTGTGTTTTGTGGCTTGTTATTGTTGTTTCCTGTGGTGCTGGGGAAGGAATATGTTAGAACTTGCACACTTGGGAAAATCACTAATCACTCCACCGCTGAGCTTCAGGCTGGATCTGAGCCAACCAGTTCTAGTCAATAGGAAGGTTACACCTGCCCAGGAATCCTCTTCGCAGGGTGAGGCCGACAGAGTGACTGTCATAAGGACTAAAAACAAAGAAAATAGCCCGTGTGGACCTTTGCTTTTATGTCCCTCCATCTCCACCTCCCACACCCGGTTTTTTTATCTTTTATTTTTACCCAAAATATATAGTGGCTCTGAGGGGAAAATTGCTCCATCCAGGCACCTGTTGAGAGGCACCGAGAGGATAATCCCCAAATGGCCAGAAATTAAGGCAGCTGAACTCCGTGAGAAGGCGAGAGATATAAGTATTAGTATCTATGGTTTTTTAGTCCTCACCCTCCAGAGCCATGGGACGTCCTGAACCCCTTCTTTGTTTATCTGTGGCCCCTTATCCTGCTCCAGGAAAAAAATGTGGAAATGCAGTTTCACAGAAAAGCTCCCTGCTTTTATGTAACCTACTTTTCAAACTGATTACTTTTAATGGTGAAAAAACAAAGTTGAATATCACCCAGTAAGATAGCACACCCCTAACACTTAAGGATCAGGTAGCAGGATCCCAAGGTGCTAGACCAACCTGAGCTAAAGCAATAATGAGACCTTCACTCAAAAATAAATGAATACATAAATAATTAATTATATATTAAAATTCACACAAGAACTTTTAATTCTGCCATTCTCTGTTAACTTTGGCTCTATACTTCATCACACTGAATGCAAAGAGCTGGACAAAGACCATTACATATCCTAGACAGATGCCCTCCTGGATGAGACTGCACCATGGCCAGGCATAGGTACTGGCCGTAAACTGCGCAATCGACACTTTCCTAAGAGCTGCTGAGCTGGGGGCTAACATGTAAGACTCTTTCACAAAAACCTTTGTGGCCCAATCATGAATGAATTACCCCACAAAAGAGGATCTTACTTTAATTTAGATGTTTTTATTTCATGTGTGTGTGTGAGTGTTGTGCCTGCATGTGTATTTATGTCTGTTTCATGTACGCTGGTGCTGGAGGTCAGTAAAAGGCATAGGGCCCCTGGAATTGGTGTTATAGATGGTCATAAGCCCCAGGAGTCTGAGGAACTGGGGATGGTGTTTTGTTACTATTCATTTGCCATAAATCTCTAATCTCTGCCACATTTAACATCATCATATTCTCCGCTGCCCTCACCCATCTCTCCTTCTGCAACTTCTTTCTCACCATTTTGTTTTAAGTCGAAGGTTATACTGGACATTTTTTAATCGATGGCCCCAATATTTACGGATTATCTGGGATACTCTAATGAAAGCAAAAGTCACGGGACACTGGAGATGTAGGAAACCATCTGAAATCTCACGTTTTGACCCGGAAGTCATGGGGAACATAGCGCGATGCTGATGAAGGAAGAGTCGAGAAGCGTAGGTGGAAGTGTGCGTCTTCACGTGGTTTCGCTTGGAAGGCTGAGAAGCACAGCGCCCGTCTACTTCCAAAAGTTGGACTCACAAATACAGCAATGGCAGTTAGCAAAGGGGAGCACACCCTGGATGGGTTTACACTGGGGAGAGCCTTTCTTTGGTCCAGGCTTACTTTTGTAGCAATGTTTGTAAGTGTCCGGAAGAGAAAGAGGGACGGTGCAGGAGACAATGGTGTTCTCTAACTCAGGTTCAGTGCTAGGAATTTAGTAAATGTGCTCGGTTAGCTTGAGAAGTTCCAGGCCATTTTGAGATGAAGTCGTCTGCCTTGATCTCAGTCTTGCTTTGAGGCTTGAGAAGATCACGGTATGGACAGAATATGTGTATCACTTAGCTTCCATGAGGAGGCAGCCTGTGCCCCTTGACTTCGCTACAGTAAGTTTATATATCTTTATTTTCTCTGCCTCGGATTTCCCCCATTCTTCCAGGTAAATTACTATGACTGTTGTATGAAGTATCTCCTCTCTTATCCTAATCAATTCGGAATTATTTTTTTCTAGTTATTACACATACAGTGCTTCCACAAAGCAGCCCTCCGCAAGATGCTACTTAACCTCTTGTTCACGCTGAGTTCAAAAGTCTTACCTTTTAAACAGTGAAGGTAGAGCTCTCTGGTTGGATTTATGAAAACAGCAAAAGGCTTTGCTGTCAAACGTTGAATGAAGGTCACTGTGAAGTATGGATCACTGTCTAGCATGCATTTGCTAGTGATGGGATAGTATGGGCTATGGAATCCGACGAGGGTTTAAGTGCTTTTACCAATTGCTAGATTCAGAGCCTTGGTCAAGTTACTTAATTCTTAGAGGCTTCGATTATAAAGTGGAAATGATTAGAAAAATCCCCCCAGATGGTGTAAAGATTTCTATTTAGTTGAAGTCACTGAACAGCATAAGGCAATCATTAAGCTGGAGGCACAGTAGAGAACAAGGCCAAGAGGAGCCATCATTGTGTCCCTGAAACTCTTGCTGTATACTATTAGTTAAGTACATAAAAATCAATAAGCAAACAATGAGTAGGGCAAGTTCCAGAAGTTAAGAGAGATGTTTGATAAATATTTTCATATTATAACATGATACTATCAGCCTTGTGGTTTATTCTTCCCTATCAATCTTGCAAATGCTATCAGCTGGCTCTACTCATTATCTTGGTCATAACTTGGGTCTTTTCTGTGTGGTCACATGGGTTCCTCCTACAGAGGTGTGTTCTCTGTCAGATGTGACTCCATATTCTCTGCAGTATACTTAATGGTTCCCCACGAGCAATAATGCCCCCATTTGTGGGGCTAGAGAGGTGGCTCACAAGTTACGAGTACTAGTTGCTTTTGCAGGAGACCTGGGTTCATATCCCTGAGTCCTAGGAGAACTTACATGAAATTCCCCTCTTAACTTCATAGTAAAGAGCTAAAGGCACATCATGGAAGCAGGGGCACAAAGAACACCCTAAGAGGCAGAGGTAGCAGGGAATGCTGGGAAATGCCATCCTCCAGACATGATGTGGCTGTTGCACATATGAACTCATAGCAGATGTGATTAGCTGCACAAAGCCAGTTAGAAAAATGTGAGCATGGAGTGGGGCATGCCCCTGATGCTCTACCCCTAGCTGGGGAGCATTGGACAGACAGCTGCTGTCTTTAGCCGGGTGGCCACTGGGATGTTGGCCCTGACAGTGGGTGACCCCACAACCACTCACATATGGGCTGTGTATATCAATTAAACAAAAGAAGAAGCTGAAAGGGGAGGAGGCTACGGGAAATTGAAGAGAGGGAGCGAAGGTGGAGCATAGCAATTTCATACCAGGCTGGCTCCTAATTTTGTCTCAGGACTGCCTACCGTAGTCTTTATTCTTCCACCAGGAATTTCTGGACGCCTACCAATGGTTCGCTGCCGTGCACTTTTTGCCTGCTTTCTACATTCTGCTCAGGTATTTTTTGTACCAAAATATAAAGACAGAAGAGCCCGCAAGACGGTAAGGATACTTGCCACCAATCCTCACGACCTGAGTCCCCTCCCCAGAGAGAGAACTGACTCCTACAAGCTGTCCTCCGATCTCCACGTGTGCACCATGGAACACAGGCTTGTGCACATATATAATAAATAAATGCAAAAAAACAGTATAAAATCTAAAACACTTAATTACACATTTGCTCTCTTCTGTGTACTAAATTTATTCTAAAAAGCTTGGAAATATGAGGAAGAGATAAAATGAGGTGAAAATCTATGGGGATTTCTCCTCAAGGTAAACATCTGTCTTAGGGGCAAACTGTTATCTTGGAACTTGGAAAACACCTCTGCATACTCAGATAGAGCCTCTCTTCAGCCCTGGACACTATAGCAATTCTAGACCACGCCTGGTCAATACCTTTTGACTGAGTCATCAAATCGAAGCATTTTATTGGCCCCAGTTTCCCTGATATAATGGTGAGCTTTATGTACCAATTTGATTGGTGTAAAAAAAAAAAGATACCCAGGTAGCCATAAAGACATTCCTAGCTGGGCGGTGGTGGCATACGCCTTTAATCCCAGCACTTGGAAGGCAGAGGCAGGCAGATTTCAGTAGACTGTGTGTGAAGGCATATGCCAGTCCACAGAACAGAACTTAAAAGTAAAAATATAAAGGAATTCATCTTTCAGAATGGGAACATTTATAAAAAAATAGTATTCTAAGTGGATAGAATTGGAAATTCACAGACTGTAAGTCAGCGTGGAGCCCAGGGAAAACCAAGTTTCTTCAAAGAAGCACACAATTCAATTTCCATTTCTCAAAATGTTTCCTATGATAATGAAAACGTAGTTCATATGCACCATGCAATACTGTTTATCTGTAAGGGCAAGTGAAATCATGGATTTTGCAGGTAAGTAGAAGGGACTAGAAACAATCACATTGAGTGAGGTAACATGGACCCCAAAAGACCAGCATCCATGTCACCTCTTGTTGGGGGCTCCTACTTCCAAATCCTCAGATATGAGTACATAGCCTGGAGTAACAACAGAAACCAGGAGAGTAAATCAGGATCGTTGCCAGGAGAGGGGTGTTGGGGAGCAATAGAGAGAGGATTAACAGGGTGCTAGTGGTCTGATGGGGGCAAAGGGGGCTCATTAGGGAGGAGGAGGGAGGTCTCTAAGACACGTAACATGCATTTATAGCTTTAGTGAACGTTTCTCATTCAGGGATGACAATGCTCCCTCCAAGAACCCAAAACTACCTATGTAGACCTGAGAAGCCCTCTTTTGAGTTTTTTGGTCAATGCCATCAAAAAGACTCCCAAAGCATACAACCTATTGCTGTTGCCCCTGGCTGCCTCCCAGGGGTGGAAGGCAGACCCCTATTGCTGAAGATACCACATACTTCAGAAACAGCACAGAGGCCCCTGAGGCAGAACTGACCTGCTCTAGCTGTTACACAGAGGAACCACAGTAGCAACCAGAATGGCAGAATAGCCTAAGGGTTCAGTAGTTTCACAGTGATAACCAACCACTCTCCAATTAAATTTAAAACCCTCTCAACAAGAGGGAAAACAGGCCTGAGACAGGAAGCCTAGCTAACGACCCAGTGCTAGTAAACTCAGGGATACTGGAGGAGAATCTGTAACCACTAATTTACTAAATCAGCATAATCCCTAATAACAATCCAAGCATTCATCCTTATACCTGTACTGGCTGATTTTGTGTCAACTTAGCAGAAGGTAGAGTTATCACAGAGAAAGGAGCCTCCCTTGAGGAAATGTCTCCATGAGGTCCAGCTGTAAGACATTTTCTCAATTAGTGATCAAGAGGGGAGGGGTCACTGTGGGTGGTGCCATCCCTGGGCTGGTGGTTCTTGTCTTTAAGAAGGCATGCTGAGCAAGCCAGGGGAAGCAAGCCAGTAAGCAGCACTCCTCCATGGCCTCTGCATCAGCTCCTGCCTCCAGGTTTCTGCCCTTCATGAGGTCCAGTCCTGGCTTCCTTTGGTGATGAACAGCAATGTGGAAGTGTCAGCTGAATAAACTTTCCTCCCCAACTTGCTTCTTGGTCATGTTTTCTGCAGGAATAGAAAGCCTAAGACATACCTACATATAGGTGTAATGTCCAGCCCTCGTCAAGGAAATTTCTCTTTGCAACAGACAACAACACAATCAAAATGCAGAGTCGTGGAGTCCAGTCTTTATGGACACATCTACAATACACTCCCACACCTAAGGTTCAGAACGTTGTAGTCGAGAGGGAGGAAAGATTGTAATAGCCTGAGGATGGAGGAGTCTGTGTTTCCTAGTAAAGTCAGAAACAACATCCATAGAGTCTAACCAAAATCTCATCCATGAAGTCATAATGACTTTCCAAATATGAGCTGAACAAGGATAACTCCAATAGATGAGCCAAACTGGATGGAGAAAATCTCATGAGGCCTCAACCCAACACAGGGAGCCACAAGCCAGGAAGCAATGCTGAAAGTGAGGGAGATTATCTTCCCCAGGAAAGAGAACCAAATTAGTTGTCCAATACCAAATGGTGCATCCTGAAACCGTTCATACAAGTGGCATTATACAGACTGAGAAGGCTATATTTGTGTGTGTGTGTGTGTGTGTGTGTGTGTGTGTGTGTGTGTGTGTGTGTGCAATAACAATAAACAAAGTGCCCTTGAATTTAGAGGCAAGCAAGGAGGAGTGAATAGGAAGGGGAAAGAGTTGAAATGTTGTAATTACCTAATTAGTTCAAGAGAATTTTTTAATGGATCTTATGAAGATAACTGGAGTAAAACGAAACAATAAAAATAAAAACCAAGGGATTCTAGTGTAATTTTATTTGACACAATTTTGAAACTATTGATAAACTAAATGGCAATTGGGGTATTGGTGATATATTATAAACATGATGTTGTATATTTCATATTATCATTCAAAATGCCATCTGGCAGGGATTAACAACTTCTTTGATCTTAAGGTCCTTTTACAATCTTAAAGAAAGTTTTTGAGTATTGTGGAAATGATGGTCCATGGAGGGTAGAATTATTTCTTCTCAAGGGACCCTACATAGTGGGCACAGCTGACTATCCTCTGGCCTGCAGCCACGGCACCTTCAGACATACTGCAAGGCCATCTTTTCCTTGGGCTGCTCCAAGCAATGACTGGAGTCTGTGGGGAGCACAAGCTAGGCCACTCCTCCCCCAGCACAAGTGTCCCCTTGTTGATTCCATGCAGCTAATTCCCTATGGGCCTGGCCTAGACTTTCTAGGAACTTCTGTGTTGTATGAAGCTCTTCCTTCTCAAATCCCACTCCCTCACCAATGAGGAAGAAAAAAACGGAGCTTGGTTAACTAAGCATCACTAAAGGTTTGAACTGCCAGATTCTAGTCACAGTCTGAAGGAGCCTTGGAAAAGTGAAGAGAAGGAAAAATCTGTCTAGAATGGGGGCAGGGGGGGACCAGGGCATTCACTGTTTATGTGAGGAGAAATGGCTTGAAGAGGAAACATAGTCAGGGAATATATGTCCAGATGACAGTTAATATGGTGTTCAAGTTGGCCCATGGCCAAGGAATTCCCTGCCTTATCACATACCACATGTTTATCCGGTATTCCCAGCATGTTCTTGGCTAGCTTGTCTTACAATGAAAACAGAAGCACTAACAACTGTGGCCTACAGGACAGCTCAGAGGGTAAAGGCACTTGCCACCAAGGCCTGAGCTCCACCCTGGTGCTCACATGTAAAAGGAGAAAAGTGACTGTGTGAGTTGTCCTCTGACCTCTACACACACAAGATGGCTCCCATGCACGCATGAGTGCACACACCCATATACACAAATAAATAAGTACATGGTAAAAGTAACATAAGTGATACAAAGTTCAATTTGTATTATTATTATTATTATTATTATTATTATTATTATTATTATTATTATTATTAGACAGGTCACTGCTGCATCAGTGTATCTCACATGCTAGCTCTAAATCCTTTAGTATCATGTTGATCCAATGAGTGAGGCAGAATCGTCAGTACTGGGAGCTGATCTTATTGGAAAGCACAATGATTAAATAAGTAATATCACTGGAGAACTGTAACAGTAGTGACACGTGAGGTGAGGGAGCCACCCACAGCCGTATGCAGTCAGCTCATCTCTGGAAGATAGTCTAGGAAGATACACCACAGATGAGGCGACCGTCAATCAAAACTTTCCCTTAGTTGTAAAAATAATGTGTATTCATTCATTTTCCTAAACTACTACAAATGTAAACAAAAAATTACAAACACTCTTACCACTGAAAAATAAGTATTACTAACCTTCTGTGGAAGAGTGAGTTATTGCTGGCAATGGTTGACCACACGAGGCATGACCACCAATAGTGACACTACACATCTGAACAAAATATATGTGTATGTGAAAATAAATTCATTTATTAGTGACAGACATGAGTTGCCATGTTCTTTATGTTTATATACTTATAGGTTTTTACATAATTTATGTGTAATAATTTTTTTTTAATTACAGACTTTCCTCCTGACTCTGTGGGGTTGTTGTTATTGTAGGGTTGTTATTATTGTAGGGTTGTTGTTATTGTAGGGTTGTTGTTAGTGTGGGGCTGGAGGTCTTGAGGTCTGTTGCTGCTCTTTGTTTTGTTTGACTTACACAAAGAGAGGACAGAGCCCAAGCTGACCTGTAACTGCAACAATTCTCCAGTCTCAACTCCCAGAGTCCTGGGTTTGGAGGCCTGCACCAGATGTGCTGTCCACCTTATTCATATTTTCAAAGGACAAAAATGTATTGGGAAACCTAAAGCACACTTAGAATGATACCTAGGTCAAAGACCTCATTCAGTGATTAGAAAACACCTGGAAGAGAATAATAAAAACAACTAATAACCAGCAACATGCCGCTGAGATGCAGCCGTGGGGTGGCTGAAGAGATGCTATCACTCAAAAGTGGCTAGGCAGGCCTTTGATTCAAGAAATGGGAGGAAATGAGTCAACCCAGAGCAAGGAGAAGAGACACACTCGAACTTGGTCCTTTCAGAAAGTGCATTGCATAGGCAAACCTATGCCAGAGTAAAGATGGGGAATAACTGAGATCAGGAAGGAAGAGGGGACCCTGCAGACCCAGAAGTTCTGTAAAGTTATATAGAATAATGCCTTGGGCAAAACTGGTAGCTTCCAAAAAAATAAAGTTGTAACTTACCAAGAGGACAAACTAAAGTGAAGAAGCCTCTATAAATGACATTGACAGTGACTGAAAGAGGAGTTTTAAATATAGGTACAGAACAGTTGGTGGCCCACTCAGTAACTCAAGCACGTTCCTCTTAAGATAGAAAAGCCAGTGTCCTCTTGTAAGACATCGGGCTGGACAAGTTCCAGATCTAGTGTCCCCACCCTGCCAAGGAGCCTAGATGTCAGGGTCACAATTCATATGACTCAGAGAAAGTCCAATTGCTTTGCAGCTGGTCAACCCTTCAGATCAATGTGTGCACTCAGAGGACTAACTTAGAATGTCATAAAAACGGACTGTGGCCTTTCTACCTCAACCAGCAGCTGGGAGCAAGGCAGGTTTTAACTCCTTTTTGAAACAATAAACTCTAGCTGTAACAAAGTTACTTAAAGTTGGGACTCACTAAAGTCTGACAGCAGAACAATCATGAGAAGTTTGCAAAGGACCGGACAGGTGAACCAAGAACCAAAGATGCTCTCAGAACAAAAAGTGTTGACAGTTTTAAGAGTGCAACATTAATTTATCTGGGAATACACACGCCGCCTGTCTTCCAGATCCAACTCCTTGGAGTTCTTCCAGTGGGTTGGCGGGCTTAGTTCCTCCTCCTTGCCTGGCCTCAGGCCACCGCCCTCCCAGGACCTGGCTGTGTCCCGGGAGCGCCTGCGGCCACCCCAACACCCCACAGCGACCCACCTCCTCCGCGTCCTGGCCCAGCGGGATGCCCAGGCTCTGCAGCCCCTGCTGCAGTTCTCCGATGTCCACCACGCCGTCCCCATTGCGGTCCAGCGCCCGGAAGAGGGTTTCGTAGCGTGTGGGCGGCTCTGCGTCGTGGCAGGCGGCGGTGGGCAGCACGAAGGCCCGCAGCCAGCGCAGCATGGTCCCGGGGAAGTCACTAGTGGGGTGCGATCCCGGTGCGGAGGCCTTTGGGGTGGGGCGGCGGCCTCGGATTGTCTGGAACGTCGTCGGGGGGCGAGGCTTCTGACTCGCAGGAACTGAGCTCTACACAGGGTGTGGCCGCCCAGCTGCTGCTCGGGGCGGAGCTGGCCCAGGCCTGGGCTGGAGACTAGGAGGGGATGGGCCAGCCTCCTGCCTCCAGAACCTGCAGGCAGGTAGGATAGGGTGTTAGGCACCCGGGGGAGGGGTCTAGGGGGGAAGTCGAGGAGGGTTTCTGCTCTGCCCAAAGCCCCCCAAAGGCACAAGCTTCGCCAACAGATTATTAAAGCTTGGGTTTGGAGGTAGTTTGATGAGCAGGTTGCTCAACCTCAAAGGCCCGTTGGGCTGGGAGACTTGGAGAATTGCTGTTTGAGTTCACTGGAAAGACAGCAGTGGGTAGGTATCTGAGACAGTCAAAAGTGAAACTTGCTATCAGACCAAAGGGAGAGGAAAGGGGCCTGCTAGAGGCCTTTTTCTGAGAGGAGCATCAGCCACCCAAGAGGGCGTAGAGGAAGGAAGCACACAAAGAAACCCCAGGTTCTTCCCTTCAAGACAGGTGTGGCCCTGAGGTTTGCCATTTATAGTTCAGGTGAGACAGTTTCTGGGAGAAAGGGAGAAGCATTGGAACTACAGAGACTTCAAGACCTGGTCCTTCGACTGTGTAATTCCAAAGACCTGACGTAGCTTCCCTGGATAGCCTTCCGTCAGTAAAAAGAGAATATGAACAGCTGCTTTGCCAAGTTTAATGTCCTTCTCTGGAATAGTCTCAATTCAATCACTGCTGCTTAGCAGAAACTGTGGTTATGTCCTGTTGCGTTCGGGTATTTAAAACGGACACTAAAACCACTTGTTTCTTCGAAAGTGGAGGACTTGAGTTTCCCTCCTTCCTTACCATTCTGTACATTAAAATATACTATGTATAAATACAGAGTCTGCAGATAAGAGCTGCCTGTAACCAGTTTCTGTGCTTCTATTGCTTCCACGCCATAGTCTTGGAAATTAGCCCCTCCCTCCGGAAACGCCCTCAGACGCCACCAGTCTTTGTTGGTTCTCCTGGAAAATGGCTCCTAAGGCCACCTCTGGAGATGGCTGATGTTGAGGACGTTTGCCAACCCAGAAACAACTGACAGGTTGGTTCCTCAGAGGCGCAACCTGTGCTGTGTTCATTCGAGGAGCTGCCTCTTGCCTCTCCGCACTGAAAGCAATCGCATGCTAGGAAATTCTGAAAAGAGCTGAGCTATACAGTGACAGAAACATATCGGGAGATATGAGCTGCAAAAGTTAGGAGGGGGTTTTTTCGGGGGTGGTGGTATTAAGGGGCAAAAGGCAACGTATGAGGTGAGACGTTTTATTCCATCCTGTGCTCCCCACTGTTGCGGTCTCACAGCCCCAGCAGTGGTCTACAAGCAATGAGGTCTTGTAACCACCGACCCAGGTGAACCTTTCCCTATTTATAAACATTATCTCCAGTATTTGCTGTGACAGTGAAGGATGGCCAACACAGAGATAGCAATCATAGAAAATTTCTTCATGGGAGAAAATGTTCACGGACCTCAGTCATCTCCATGAAAGGGCTTCCCCTCCTGTGTCCATTCGTCAGGCCCACAACCAAGGGCTCCCACAAAGACCACACAGAAAACTCTGGGCTCATACTCAGTTCTATTTGATTGATTGTGATCAGGAAAAACAAGTCTAAGGTTCAGCCTAATTCAGCACTTCTGCATTAAAAGACTTGCGACCTTCTCATGCCCTTCATTTCCACGGGAACCACAGATAATTTTTTTACCCCTGTCAATTTTGGTCCTTGAAGACATCAGCACCTACGGGAAAAATCAATTGGAGTGGTGAGGGATCTGCTTGAATAACCACTCCAGAATCTCATGGTTTGAGCAGGTGAACGTGTTTACCCTTTTTATTAATAGCTACTAATCAATCACTCTGTGCTATTTCAAACCATCAGCCTCTGCACAAGGACCAGTTCAGCTCCAAATTCCTCTCCATTGATGCTCTCTCAGATCTGAGTGATCATGAAGGAGGCCATGTATTGAACAGCTCCCGTAAGACGCTGTAGTCATCACCGGAAAGGTGATTTCATCGTGCAGTGAGACATGAACCTGGATGTCCTAGCAGTACAGTGAGGACATTAATCATTTTATGGTTTGACTCATTCGTATCACATTAAGCTAATTGGAAATTCTATAAGTCATTTAGGAGTCAAAATTCCAGATTCAAAGGGAATTCTGTCTCTTGCCCAGACTATCAACCCATCCCATCCCCAAAATAAATGTAAACAATTCCCAGTTGTAAAAACATGACACTAAATTATGGAAATCACCATCATTACTAACTCATGTGAATACTTCCCATTTTGAAGCAACTGTAATTGTTTTAAATAATAGAATTACAATTGCCTTTAAAACCATGCCTCAGCATTTTGAAATTTAAAAAGCTCTGTTAAGACTTCTGTGCTTCTGGGTAGATGGACTGTGTCAGGAGGGCCTGGGAGGAGAGGAATGTAAAGTTAATAAAGAAATTAATAGAAAAAAAAAGACTTCAGTGTTTTAACGTTTATTTGAATTGTGTCCTGAAAATTATATTTTAGTGTAAATAATTTGAATCTTTTTAATAACAGTAACGATAGACAATTGATCAATGTTGTATATTTCTATCTTATATATAAAACACTGGAGTCCTCCCCCTTCCTCTCTCCATCCCTAACCCTCCATGCTTCCTTCTTTCCTTCCCTCTTTCCCTCCCCACACCCCTCCTTCTTTTTTCTTTCCTATCTTCCTTACAATTAAAAGCCACCAAGCAGCTCTGAGTGAGACAAGCTGGAGTGAAAGGTGGTTGAGCTGAGCGCCTGACTGCACTGAGTGAGGAGTCCCCACAGGAGAAACACAGATGCACAGCCTGAATGTAACCACAAGGAGCTGTCAGATAAACCAAAACAGAATCTTCCACCATCTGCACCCTTTAGATTTGTAAAGATAGTGAAAGTGGAAGAATGATTGAAACCTTGCTGACTGAAGAAGTCAGGAAGTAAGAGAAGTTCAGCATGAGACCTGAAAGGATATCATTTGAAGAGTAGGTAAAGCCCAGCTGGAATCTGTGTGTGAGCACGCACCAGCTGCTTCTTTTCCATGTTGCATGGGCTTGCAAATTTTATGAAATGGCTTTTGGAGTGAGCAAAGCCCCGTTATTCTTTTTTTTGTTGTTGTTGTTTTTCAAGACAGGGTTTCTCTGTATAGCCCTGGCTGTCCTGGAATTCACTTTGTAGACTGGCCTCGAACTCAGAAATCTGCCTGCCTCTGCCTCCCGAGTGTTGGGATTAAAGGCATGTGCCACCACGCCCGGCAAGCCCTGTTATTCTTAAAACAAACAAACAAGCATCCCTCTCCTTCACAGATGGTGTGGCAAAAGCCATCCAGATGATGATGGAAGGAACAGCAGTCACTGGTGCTTAGTTTGATGGCCAGGAATGAGGCTACAGCAGAGAACCCACCTGCCTGCGCGCTCTCCAGTCCACATTCTCCTACGATGTTGGCGGCATCAGAGACAGGAGGTTGGGATTTGGCTAGGAAACTCGCTATGAAGAGGTGAATGGAGGTGGAGGTTGGTCTATGCACCCAGAGGTCTATCAGGGTAAAGGAAACCCATGCTGAGGGTGTGTCACGTGACCATCCTTCACCGAATGTCGTCACAGGGTGAGATTAAGTCAGCAGTGGTTTCACTAAGCTTCCATATAATTCAACCTTCATGAATCTTCCCAACTACATTTCTTTTTCTTTTTTTTTTATGTTGGAGATATTTCACATAAGCATTGAAGGCAAGTCATAATGTACAATGGACACATAATAATTAATTTTTTTCTTATCCTCATGTAAGAGGATGGCATTCTCAGCTCTGCTGATGTACTGCACTGCAGCCATGGTCTTCATCTGCTTCGTGTAATATCCTAACTCTCAGGCCTGCCTTCCCACCTTCCAGCAGGAGAGAAAGTTCAAAGCAAATAGAGTTCAGAGTTCCACTGGGAGTAGTCAGGGATGTTTAAGCCACGAACAATGATAGACGTGACCACAGGCTGGAGGAAGACAAAACTCTTAGCTAGAGTTTAATTACAACACAGAACAGTGATAGATGTTGAGCTACTGAACATGGAGCTCCTAGGAAGGTTCACCGCTTATGTTAAGTGACAGTGCAATACAGGATTGGGGTGGGGAGAGCTGGGAAGAGGTCTCAGTCGGTAAAAATGGTCGCTTCCTAAGCATGAGGACCTGAGTTCGATCCCCTAGCACCTACATCTAAAACAAAAACAAACAAAATGGACATGGCAGGGCACACCTGTACTCCCAGCGCTGTAAAAGCAATGACAGGGATCTCTAGAGCTTGCTTCCCAAACAATCTTGCCTGAATAGGCAAACTCCAGGTTTATGAGAGGCACTGTCTCAAAAAAATAAGGTAGAGGACTATGGCTCAGCAAGTAAAGATACGTGGTGTTAACCCTGTTGACCTGAGTTCAACCTTTGGGACCCACAGGGTGAGAAAGAACTGACCCTGGCAAGTGACTTCTGACCTCCATGCACATGTCTTGGCACTTGCTTATGTGTGTGAGGTACAGAGAGATTAAGGAAGACACCTGATGTCAACCTCCTGGCTCCATGTGCACACCCACCTATATGAACACACACACACAAGAACACTCAAAACGTGACAGGGAGGCTACAATAACATTAATTATTTTATACAGATGACTTCCCTGAATTATCTTAGAGTTAGGTACTATATTGTAATATTCAATGTTCAAGGAAGAAAGGGCCAGAATGGTTTTAAAAAGACTAGTAACAAGACATGGTATAAAAAACCCTTGCCCTCCACCAAATACAAAACAAGGGTAAACAGATGTTCCTTCCCATATATGTTGCTCGTTCGACTATTAAATATTCATTGAGTGCCTGATGTGTGCCACCTAGAGCACAGATGACAAGGAAGAAAGCTAGCTGAAGTCCTGGGTTCATGGAGACTGTGTTCGAGTCCAGGGAGACAGAAAACAACATGATCGTTTCGAAAGGGTTCTGACACTATAAGAAATTTGGGGTGGGACTGGAGAGATGACTTAGTAGTAAAGAGCACTGGCTGATCTTCCAGAGGACCTGGTTTTGGTACCCAGCACCTACATGGCAGCTCACAGCCATCTGTACTTCGGTTGCCACCTCTCCCTCCCAAGCCACTGCCTCTGTGAGTCTAAACACTCCAGGGTACCTCATTTGCTTATCTTTGTGACTAGTTCATTTCCCTTAAGGTAACATCGTCCAGGCTCAACCATATGTAATGAGCATCAGGGTTTTCTTTCAAAGGAGAAACGGCATTCCATTGTATGCACATACCATAATTTATTCACATGTAGATGGACTTTCAGCTTGCTTGCACATTTTGTTTGTTGCAAGCAATGCTGATATGAGCAGAGATGAGCACATGGCTCCTTGAGACCCTGCTCTGAATTGTTTTTGAAACAGTGTAAGTTGCTAGGTCATACAATCACTCTACTTTTGGTTGTATGAGGTCTGCTGAGGGACTGTTCTTCATGGCACTGTGCTCCATCAACAGTACACGGGATTCCAGTTCCTCCAAGTCCTCGCAAACACTTGCTGGTTTTGTAACGATAGCCATCACTGTGGTGTGAGATGGGATGTTCTTGAGGTTTTAAATTGCTTTCCCTGTGATCAGGGAAGCCAAGCAGGTTTTCTTTGCTTATCTGTGTCATTTGTATATTCTCTTTGGGGAAATGTCCTTTGCTCACTTTTTAACCCCAGTTTGTTGTTGAATGTAATCACAATGCATAGTATAATGTATTAAAATGACACAGAAGAAATGTTCATCTTGTTCAATTGATATTTGCTAATGAAGTAAAAAAGTTAATACAGAACTATTAGCAGAGTTCTGACAATAGTCATCTCATTGTAACAGTGAGATATTAGGCTATAATACTAGCATTATTGCTCAGTCAATTTCATGACTCTTGTAGCTTCCATTCACACTGCAAATAAAAAGTAATGACTCAGAAGAGGAGCTTTAGAGATGGCCTGCTCTGAGTCACACACTTGGCTCGCTGCTTGCCCAGGAGGAGGCAGCTGCCCCACCTCCAGCTCCACCAGCCAGTTTCAATCAGATTATCTGAGAGGGCTGAAAGAAGTGCACAAACAGGAACAGTTTAAAAAATGTTAGCCAGCCTTCCTCATAATGGAGAAGCTGTTGCCCTGAACAAATCACTCCAGAGTTTGTGGAAACTGTATACAGGTCTTCCCCGGGTCAGGGGCGGGGCGGCGGGGGGGGGGGGGGGGGAGTGAGGTAGCTCTTGTCTATAAAGATGTCTAGAAAGATAAAACCATCTGCATGGGGTGAGGGGGATCAGATGTACAGAAACTGAAGGGGACATAGGACTAGCAGGGGAAGTGGCTCATAACACTCTAAATAGAAATATGAAGTGGCTTGTCTATTTTGCTGAAGAAATTAACTGTAACATCAAGTTTAAGTGCACTGAATTCTGCTTTACTGTGTAAAACATGTTCAGGCTTAACTTAAAAAAAGATTTCGAACAAAAATTCTTCTGTAGCTTACCAAGTGTTTCCTAATATAATTGTAGGATACATTACACTATCCAATCAAAAACTAGTTTAGGATTTTGGAAAAGATAACGGGAAATGTGAAATAAGAATTCTGTGAATAATAAGGGATTTTAAGGTATAGAATAATTTTATCAGAACTCCCATTTAATTTGTATATTGTGCAATAAATAAAGGCAAAGTAATTTTGTACAAGGATTTGATGCTTCTTTCTTTTTTAGATCACCTTATAACCCAGGTGTTATCTTATACCTTTGTGATTACGGCAATGATGACAGTTTGGTATTCCACTTCTAGGTTAATCCAAAAAGCCTTTTCACTAGTTCATGAGCCACACTGCCAATGCCCACTGCAGGAAGCAGCTTGAGGACATTAGGGGTGAAACCCCTGAAAAATCCCTTCTTCCCTTCTTTAGTGTATATTTCCTGAATGAGCTGCATCATGCGCACTGTTTCTTTTTCCAGCATGACTACAAATTAAAAGAAAAAAGCATAACTCAGTAATTATTATTTACATATCAATCTAGCCCAAAGATGAGAACTTATAGAAATGGAAATCATTTCACAGGATACTCATATACAGAATGATGCTATACATCAGTAGCATAATATCCACACTCAACTCCCTGGCCCCTATAGGCTTGTAGCCATATCATAATGCAAAATGCATTTAGTACAACTTCAAAACATCCCCATAGTTTACAACAGCTGAAAACTTGTTTAAAAGTCCAAAGTTCAATGTCCCTTTGGAAATTCATACAGTCTCTTAACTGAAATCCCCTATAAAATTAAAATCAAAATCAAAACGCATCACATACTTCCAGGCACAAGGTATACATTTCAGTTCCAAAAGGGAGCAGAGAGAGGAAATACTGGACTAATTTAAGACTGAAAACCAGCTGGCCAGACTCCAAACATTGCATCTCCAGGTCAGATGTCAAAATGGTCTTCAGACCTCCAGCTCCTTTCGTGGATATTGTCTACAACTTTTTTGTTACACACTTTCTCTTGGGCTGGTTCCACTCCGCATTAGCATCTTCCTAAGCAGATATCCCACAGCCCCAGCTTCTCCAACATCTTGGGAGTCTCTCCAAGGCAACCCAGGCTTCACCTTCACAGCTTCAAACAATGGCCTCTCTAGGCCTCCATGTAGGGACACCCCTGCCACATGCTTGGCCTCAGTGGTTTCCCTTAGTCTCGGAGGGAGATTCCATAACCCCTTTCTTCTAGAGACAGAACCACATGGCCAAAGCTGCCACATTCTGCTGCTTCCTGGGGCTGCAACATGGCCTCCTTGTTCAATTCCATCTTTACCAGCTTTGTATTTTCAACAGTTTCCTTCACTAAGCTTGGCTGTCCTGAAACTCAATATGTAGACCACCCTGGCATCAAACTCAAGAGATCTGCCAGCCTCTGCTTCTAGAGTACTGGGATTAAAGGCATTGCAACACCACATCTGGCTCTAAACTCTTCTTTAATTCCTTTTCACAACTGAAAGCTTAGCTGGGGGGGGGGGATCTCTGAGGTCACCACTGCTATTAAATGTCAGAATTTTCTTTAATCTGTTTATCTCCCTGAACACAGGACTTAGCTCCATTCCACTTCTTGATGCCCCCTTTCTCCTCAAATTGTGCATTTTTGTAACTTTCCTTGCTCAGTCTGCTCCTTTTCATTATAGATTTGCAAAAGTATGGCCACTAATAACCATGTGACACAGCCCACATATAGACACAGACTATTTTGAAATCTCCCTCCTCAAATGCAGTTAACCCAAAACTCTTGTATTTAGCCTGAGGCAGATTTTTTCTTTGAACAAGGGCAGAAAGCAGCCATATTCTTCACCAAAATATCCCAACAGTCTTTAGGCCACATACTAACATTCTCCAAGGTTTCTCTGAAACTTCTTGAGCCAGATTCCCACAGTTCAAATCAACCTCAGTGGTTCAAATCAAGCTCATAACCACTATTTTCCATGATCCTACTAGTATGGACCATTAAGGCCCATTTAAAGTGTTTGACTGCCTTTCAAATCAAAAGTACACATTCCTCCAAACAAAAGTATGGTCAAGCCTATCACAGCAATACCCCACTCCTGGTACCAACTTTTGTCTTAGGATTTCTATCGCTGTGAGACAGCATGACCACAGAGACTCTTACAAAGAAAAACACTCAATTGGGGCTGTCTTATATTCCATAGGTTTAGTCTGTATGGTCATGGTGGAAAGAATGGTGAATGCAAACAAACATAGTGCTGGAGAAGGAGCTGGGAATTCTATGTCTGGATGTGCAGGCAGCAGGAAGGGACTGTGATCCACTAGACCTGACACGCACATCTGAGACCTCAAAGCCCACCCACTTGTTACATACTTCCTCCAACAAAGCCACACTACTCTAACAAAGCCACACTTCCTAATAGTGCTATTTCCTATGGGTCTATGATGGCTGTTTTATTCAAACCACCACATGTAGTGACTATATATGTGGCTATTTAAATTTAATTAAATTTAATTTAAATAAAATTAAATTAAATTTCCACTCCTCAGTAATATTAGTACATTTCAAATGCCTGATATGTGTGAAGACAATGCATAGGAAGAACAGATATCAATGATTTCCATCACTGCAGAAAGTTCCTTGGAACAACTTGCAAGTCTTTCATGAGAGACTTCACAGAGACATTAAACTGAAGGGTCATTTAATAGATGTTATGAGTGATAGTGGAGAGAGAAATTCTCCATCTCGAGTGTAATATAAATTAAACCCAAAGCCTAACCAAGAAAGAGTGGGAGAGAGAAAGTAAAAGCATATTACCACTGTGAGACCCTTCATCTACTCAGGAAGAAAACAGCACTGTGCTGCTGCTTTATCGCCTTTGAAAAGTGATTTTACAAAAAGTTAAAATTTAAATCGCTAACATTTCACCAAGAAAAACAAAACACATAGTGTTTGCCACTACCTCCCTGGACAGACTGCTGAAGAGCAGAGAGTCCCAAAGCAGCTTACTGCAGTGACAGCAAGACCAAGAATGGTGTGCCTCTATAGATTAGCTGTGGGTTTGATTTAAAGAATGCAAATTTTTTCTATTGTTCTACATGCCCTTCCTAATTAAAATCTCCTTAAAGAGATAACTGAAGCAAATGTGGAGGGCCCCAGACAGAACTTTAGAGGAAAAAGAAAACTGAAACTTACAAAAGGTTTTAAGAGAGATGGCTCAGTGGCTAAGGGCACTTGCTACTCTTTCAGAGGACCTAGGTTCAGTTCCCAGCACCCATGTGGAGGGCACCTGACCATCTCTAACTGCAGTTCCTGGGGATCTACTGCCCTCTTCTGGCCAGGTCAGGCACTGCTTGTATGTAGTACATGTAAGATACATGCAAGCAACCCTTTCATACACATAAAACAAATAAATAAATCCTTAAAAGTGCTTTAAATTGGTTAGCTTCTTCATTTTTCAATTGTATGAGTTTTCTGCCTTTAAAATCATCAGTTCATATTTATTTAAAACATATTTTTTACCTCAGTGATGACTTCATTAAACTATAATAATGATGATGATGATGATGATGATAATAATAATAATAATAATAATAATAATAATAATAGTAATAATAATAATAAAACTCACCAGCCTGCATGCGAGTCCTAACAAGGTTCAGTGGAAAACTGGCTAACTGGCCAAAAGTGTGTGACACTGTGCTACAACCCAGCACAATTGTTATTCCAGGATTCACGGAGTTTCCTGCATAGTGTTCTAGCCAGTAACTCTTCAGAAGCTGGTAAAGAAGAAAGGAACTTTGATCTTGCAACTCTAAGTAGAATAAAGTTTAGCACCTGAGTTCACAGTCTGTGTTTGTATGTTTTCTTATGTTCTCTTTGCCTGGATTTGCTTTTTGTTTCCTGTTTATGGTTTTGGTTTTAAAGACCAGAGCAAAAACTCTGGATATTCTTACAGGAACTAATTCAATACCATTTTTATGCCAACATCAAATCTGTCCTGAGACAGATTACATGGTTATGACCATGAAATGACATGACCTTAACTGATAACATTACACCATCAGAATACCTCAGGATGGCTAAGGGGGGGGGGTCTATTCTTTTAAAGATCTACGAGTAGGTGGTTCTGATACATATCTGGGGCTTAAAACTACTATTTTATAAGAATTTATATCTATAGTCATCATAACCAAGAAATGAGTTTTAAACAATCAAACGAAAATTACTAGATTAACAGATGTCTAAGAGAAAGACAAATAAAAATACTCCGTTTGATTCTTAATCAGAAGCTATAACGTGCAAAGCCACATCTATATTTAAGAGTAGAACTATTGTGTCTCCTTTTCAAATGTAATGCATAATGCCAGACTTTTGAGAATGAACTCACCTCAAAGATGGTGAGATCTAAGCCTGCATACGGTATGATGCTCAGCATGTTGGGAACGTAACCTTTGCTGAAGGCCTGAATACCCTCTCTCTTCAGAAGTTTCCTGCCACAATCAATAATCCCAGAATACTCTCCAGTTTTACCTAAATTCAGCCTGGTCTTTATCACCTACGTGTGAAAGAATGTAATAAAAATGTATTGATTAGTGTTACCTAATTCATGTTCCAACCTAAGTCTGCTATATCTACTGTGTTTAAAATTTTTTTTAGAAATCATAGAATTCCTGGTGGCTTGCTTACACCCGTAGTCTCAACCTCTAGAAGACCAGGAAGGGGGTTCCTACAAGCCTGATGTCAGCCTGGGCTGAACAGTGACTTCCAGGCTAACATGGGCTAGAGTAAGACACGGTCAAAAAACAAAAAAATCCACAAACAGCAACAACAAAAACACCCCAAACAGTCTAAAACTAAATGTCTACTTATTAAACTTTTTATTTTTCCTTTTAGACTATGGAATACATGGTGATCAAAATCTCCATCTGAGTCTCCCACATGGTACCCAGAAAAGTACCTTAAACTTTGCATGCATACAGTCCATACTTGCCTAACAAGTGACTAAGTAAATAACTGTATTTTCTTGGTCTATCTACAATACCATTTGTCTAAAACAACAATAAAGTCTATTGAGATTGACACTTCATACACAGTTAAAGTCTTTACAAAGCTGTTCCAGTGATCTGGAAGTCATTTCTGATTGTTAGTTGCCTTAATAGCATGATTTTAATGAAAATGTTATGATACATACCTCCATGGGATAAACACAGGTTTGGGAAGTTGCACCAGCCATGCAACCAGCTATAAATCTTTGAAGAACCCCTAAATGAGCACCATCAAAACTAAGAAGTTTCTTATACTGTATAAATAAAAATATTGAAATGTATAATATTACTGAAATATATGTCTTTCAAGTTTTACAACATTAACTAATAGTATAAAATTATATTAAAATTTATATCAGGTGCCTAATATTAGCACAACCTAGTATAATACTAAATTTTAGTTTCTATGCAATTGATGATTTCTATTCAGCTTTTTTCTTTTCTTTTTTTCTGTGGAATAATTCAATAGCAGTGTTAAATTACTTAAGTCAATCCTTGAATGTGTTACATCACCATAAGGAACATGCAAATAATATAAACAAAAGTTGTATTTTTTATCTCTTTTTAGCATCCTGCTTTATACATGGAAGACAATGTGTTTGGTGGCTAGATAGTTAGAAACTTAGCATGGTGGACTCTTTTGTTACTGGGAATATAATAAAGAAGAACAGAACAGTAAAGCTTATGAGAACTCTACTGGGAATTAACCTACAGGGAACCCTTGTTAACTGTATAAAAGAATTAGGGTGTAAAAAGAATTAAATATAAAAGAAATGAAAAGATGGTTCAACGATTAAGAGAATTTGCTGTTCTTGCAGAGGACCTGGGTTCAGATACCAGCACCCACTTGGAGGCTTACAACCAATCTCAATTCCAGTTCCAGAGGATCTAGCACACTCTCTTCTGACCTCTGCAGGCAGTAGGCACACACACAGAATGCAGTTTTCTAAGCAGTAAGGCATTCGGGCTGCAGCATGTGTTGGCCATGGTTAGCCAGACATAAGAACTGGGGCATGGATAAGATCTGAGCAGAGTGGAAAGATTGAGAAAATCTACATACTGTCTAGAAAAAAGGGACAATGGCAAAGTTGTTTAAAGATCAGTGCCATTAAAAAGGAGACATAACCCCAGCTGCCAAGGTGCCGAGGCAACCTCCAAACAGCATGGCTTTAAAAAAAAAAAAAAAAAAAAAAAAAAATGGAGGGAGAGGTAAAAGTCTTTTTTAAAAAAAAAAAACTAAAATTAGAAATGAAAAGGGGATGTTACAGTTGGTATTAGAGAAGTAAAAATGATTATAAAAGCCTAGTATGAAGAACTGTATGCCAATAACCTGCATAATCTTCCCCCCCTCCCCCAAAATAAAGTCACTACCTGAATTAAGAAGAAATAGAAGGTCTAGATAGACCAATAACAGATAAGACCGCATCACCAATGAAAAATCTCTTTAACACTTGGATAAAAGGGAAAAGGCATTATCATCTAAATAGACAGAAAAAGCCAACATTCACTCATGATTAAAACCCTGGGGAATTTTTTCCAAATAGATATATAGAAGTTTGTCTCCATTCAGTAAAGGTCAAACAGCAAAAGCCCTCCTAACTAACACTGTGGCTTGAGTGACCCCTCCCTCCTCCACTCATGATGGAATTTAATTGTCATTTGTTCTAGTTTCATTTCTGTTGCTGTGATGTGAAGCAACTGAGTGGAGAAAGTTTATTTGAGCTCATTATTCCAGCATACAGTCCCTCAGCAAGGAAGTCAAAATAGCAGGAGCTTGAAGCAACAGTCAGTCCCATCCACAGGAAAGATCAGAAAGAGAGAAAAATGCAGGCATGCAAAGTGTCCAGCTAGCTTTCTCTACTCTTAAATAATGCGGCCCCAAATCAAGGAAGGTTGCCGCCCATTTTCCAGCTAAGTATTCCCACACTGACTGAGATAATGAAGAGAACCCTCCACAGAAATGCCCGTAGAGAAGACAATGCATACAATCTGAGACTTTCTTCACAATTGAACGATTGTAACTTGTGTCAAGTTGCCCCTCAAAATTAACCATCACATACAGTAACATTACTAACAAGTATGGCCTTTATGAAGTGGTTAGGCAACAGGGGCCCCTCTCATCAACGGCTTGATAACCTAATTATCACAGGACTGGGTCAACGCTTACTGCTAGAGTGGAGTGTAATGAAGGTAGGCAGCCCTTCTTGCCTTACTGTTTCACATGCATTCTTTTGACCTCCCATCTTCCACCATTCAATTGTGTAGCTTGAAGACTCTCAAAGAGTTAGTGAACCTGAACTTCACAGCCTCTTTTTTCTTTATAAATTACTGAGGGTCTCACAGCTGTTATATAAGCATAAGATGGCTGTAGATAGACTAAAAGAAACCTTACGGTCAGTGGGGAAAAGTGAAAGTGTTCCCCAAGACCCAGGACAAAACAAAAACTCTCACTCATTTCTGCTCAAGATAGAATTAAGAGTTCTAATCAGGCCCAGTATTGGTGGCACACACCTTTAATTCCAGCCCTTGGGCGGCAGAAGCAGAGGCAGGGGGATCACAGCCTGGTCTACAGAATGAGTTCCAGGACAGCCAGGGCTTCACAAAGAAACCCTGAAATTCAGTGCACATTTCTCAACTTTTTCTTCACTAATTCTTGGTTCATTAATAAATAGACTGAAATATCTGAAAAACATTCAAATGGTTCTAAGAAAAAAGCAATTATTAAGTGTTTTGTGGACACCTTGCATGCTGTGACAATGAAGAGAACTAGTCATAGACCTGTCATGATACTACAGTGTAACCTACACCATATCATAAGAAAGTACAGGAAACCAAATGAAAGTAAAGCAGAAATGTTTCACACTGACGACTACTGCCTATACATACGTGTGTTCTCCTTCATAAAAGCCTAAACTTTTAAAAATTAAGTTTCAAAGATGATTAAGTCAATAGCATCTTACCTGTTCATAGGCCCCAATCTTGATTGCTGTCTCTGGTGCAATTTTAAAAATATTTACACTATTTCCTCGCCAAAGAGAAAAAAAGCCTCCTTCCTTTACCATCTGCTTGAACAGATGAACCAAGCCCATTTTATTCATTTTTGAACTTTGAACCTAGAAATAACCGGAAAATTCATCAGCTTATTTTGCCGGTAATATAAAATAATGTCATTGCTGGTGAAACAATTATACCAGATACCTCATAGCTTTTAACAGCAGTTTCTTTTTCCTTCAGTCATATAAAATCGGTGTTAGTATTTTTTTTTTGTCCCCAATTACACATAATCGAGTAATCTTCCCTTTATCCACTGTTTTGGATCCCGTGCTTCAAATAAAGGAGGATCACAGAAATAAACACTCCGTGCGTTTTACCTTGCACGCTGCTCAGCATAGATGGTGAAGTCATCCACACTCGACTCCACTTTGCCTTCCAGGCTCTTGGGTAACTCTGTGCACTGTAGCTATGTGCTATAGTCTACCTGCCCAAGAATCAGTTAGGAGCTATCTCAGTTCTCAAATCTACGACTACCCTATTACCATAGCACATATGTTCCAGTATCCCTCATTTCATTTCATTAAGGCCCCAAAGCTCAGCAGTAGTGGTATTTGCAAGGTGCAGATGCCAGAGGTAACAAAGTGCTTCCTTAAGAGACAGGATGAGCCGGGCGTGGTGGCGCACACCTTTAATCTTGATCATGTGTATGAATATATATAAATATGTATGTATGTATGTATGTATGTATGTATGTATGTATGTATTATGTATGTATGTATGTATGGATGGATGGATGGATGGATGGATGGATAAAATACAGTAGTCTAGGATTTACTACTAGCCACAGTATAAGGTCACTAATGGAGAATTTTCCTATAACATCAAAGGAAAATAAAGACAAGTTATGAAAGACAAAACTACTTCAATTATCAGAAACTCTTAGCACAAGCAAATAATACTCAAAAATTATTAAAGAGCATATTGAAATATGCCCTGAAAACAGAACTGATGTGACTACATCAAACGTTCAACAGTGAATACATTGAGGTTTGAAGGTACTGTGCCTTGAATTGTAGCTCTCAAAATTCATTTGTTGAAGCCCTAATGTGTACAAGTCCACAGCCCAAGGGACAGATATGGCCTTTATTCTTACAAAAGGAAAGTTTGGACACAGAGACCTAGCACACCATAAAGGAAGGCAATGAGAAGCGCTAGGAAGATGGCCATATCCAAGCCAAGGAGAGACACCCAGAGCAGAGCCCCTAGCTCAGAGGAGCCGCCCTGCTGCCTACTTGATCGGTCCTCCAGGCTCCAGAACTACCGCACCTTTCTGGGTTTATGCCAGGTTAGGGTGCTTTGTCACTGAATTCCTAACAACATACATACGGGATATACAGGTCAGTAAACGTCTGCCTCGATGCTTTTCTGTGGTCTTTATGTTATTATGTTTTTCTTTAAAAAAAAAAAAAGTGTGTGTGTGTGTGTGTGTGTGTGTGTGTGTGTGTGTGTGTGTGTGTGAAAGAGAGAGGGAGGGAGGAAGAAAGGGAGGGAGGGAGGAGACTGGCTTAATACCTGGTGTGTAACGAGGTTGATCTTAGACTCCTGATCTGCCTCTGCTTCCTTGGTGCTGGGGCTGTGTTACCACACCTGGCTTTAATTCACTTCCCACTTACTACTCCTCCGTATTCTCAACTTTTTCCTAAACTTTCCTTTTCTTCCTCACATCCTTCTCCTACTCTATCTGCTTTATTCCTTTCAGTTTTTCATTCTTTTCATTAAACTACATTTGCTCCATAATTTTAATTTAAGATTTCTTTATTGTTTGATAATTTCATACATACGTAATGTGTTTTGATCAGATCTGCCCTCGTTTCCTCCCCTCCATCTCTGCCTCTAACCCCTCCATCACCTTTTCTGCCTCCATTTCAAGTGCTTTTCATGTATGCTTGATGCTACATGCATGAGGTGGGTGCAGGGCCATCTCCTGCAGCACGGGGAGACTCTCAGGCTCAAATCCTCAGAGAGAATTCTCCCCCTCCCTCAGCAGCCATCCATTGCCAATAGCTCCTCGGAGGCGGCATTTCATGAGGGAGCCTCCCCTGTCTGTGCTGTAATTTTAGCTGGCCTGATTTTCCACGGGTCTCCTTTATGCTGTCACAGCTGCTGTGGATTCATGTGTGTAGCACCCTATCACAACCAACAAATGTCGCCGCATGCTTTTGCACTCTCCCTAATCCAGCGACCCATCATTATCCCTGCCCTGTAGTAAAACCTCTGAAATGACAGTTACTATTTTCAATATCATACCATCTCTGCAGGTTGATTCCACATGTCTGTAACGTTCTGGGAAATAAGAACTACAATCTTCCATCTTTGTATTTCTTGCTCTATTCCCATCTCTGTCACCATTCAATGTCTCCATCTATATACTGCTGAATGTGTCTCCATCTGTGTACTGCTGCACATGTGTCCATCTGTGTACTGCTGCACATGTGTCCATCTGTGTACTGCTGAATGTGTCTCCATCTGTGTACTGCTACACATGTGTCCATCTGTGTACTGCTGCACATGTGTCCATCTGTGTACTGCTACACATGTGTCNGTCCATCTGTGTACTGCTACACATGTGTCCATCTGTGTACTGCTGCACATGTGTCCATCTGTGTACTGCTACACATGTGTCCATCTGTGTACTGCCGCACATGTGTCCATCTGTGTACTGCTGCACATGTGTCTCCATCTGTGTACTGCTACACATGTGTCCATCTGTGTACTGCTACACATGTGTCCATCTGTGTACTGCTATACATGTGTCCATCTGTGTACTGCTGCACATGTGTCCATCTGTGTACTGCTGCATGTATGTGCATCTGTGTACTGCTGTACATGTGTCCATCTGTGTACTGCTGCATGTATGTGCATCTGTGTACTGCTGTACATGTGTCCATCTGTGTACTGATGTACATGTCTCCATCTGTGTACTGATGTATATATGTCCACCTGTGTGCTGCTGCACATGTCTCCATCTATATAGAGCTATTCATGTCTCCATTTGTGTAGTGATATACATGTCTATGTTTTTCCTTTACATGTAATTTTTAAATTTTCTTACAGGCCCAGTTACTGGAGAAACTCAGTTTCTCTAATGTGCTTCAGAATATTTTCATCTTGCCTTTTCTAACAATAGTTCAAATTTAGCTTCCTGGTTGAATAGAATATGGGTTACACATGGATTCAAACACATAGAAGGACAATGGGTTAGTTGTCCCATTATCACATAGAAGGATAATGGGTTAGTTGTCCGATTTCCATATACTATGTGTATTCTCTATATTTAGATTATTAAACTAAAGTCTTTATTTCCATTGGATAAATCAACTAAGATATCATTATATATCTACAGGAGAAATAAATGGTATATATTCTCCCTTGGTATTTCCACAGTACCAGTGTGGTTTTGGTCTGGCTATATAACAGTGTTTTAATATTTGTTATCAAATTGTTTATTTTCCCTGACATATTAGAATTCCTCTAATGGTAAAAAGTGTGTCTAACCCACTAGAGTACCTAATGCCCATTAAACTAGCTAATACATAACATACCTGCTGAACATGTATGGAATTAATAAATGAAGCTCCCTTAATCCAAAATAATATCCTTTTAACACACTGTATTTTCTTAAGATGGCATATAAATTGAATATTTAAGCAAAGTTACACGTTTTGAAAGAACAAAGAATGATTACAGATAATTTACAAAGTTCTTAACTAGGTAACATTACAGTTTTACACAATTATCATGCTATATTATAATAATCATTCTTAATTTAACACCAAAGGCTACCAATATCACCAAAACAACAAAGGACAATAAAACAACCATATACTTTTTAATTAGAAATTTTAATTCATAACAATTTTCTTGATGTTTATATTCTTATAGAAAAAAGTATCTAACAAGTATTGATTTGTAATTACAAATTTTAATTCATTGAAGTTTCAATGAGAAGGTACTAAGAAATCTGCCAGGTACTTAAAATCAACGTTATACTTATTAAGGACTCTTCATGTTACTCCCACTCTTCGGGAGTGGGTAAGGCATGCAAACTACCTGCATCATGACTTTCAAGCGGTCCAAAGGTGCTGTGCATGTCCGTGTGATTGCACTGGCTATTCCTGCTGCTACTAACCGCTTCCACCATTCTCCAGACATCTTCTCTTGTTCTGTAAACTCATCTGGAATACTTATACTCTCTCCTATATCAATTATCTGATAATCACAAAAATAGTTAGACAGTGAAGTGTAAATAATTGAGAAATAAGAGCATAACTTTCTACAAAGATCAAGAAAAACTTTTCACACAGAAAACTTAACATTTCTTTGTCAGATCACCTCCTATACTGAAGATTGACAAGTTACTTAGTAAACAATGCTTATACTTGAATGGTTTTGAATAATATTCACATGAAGATTTAAACTGAAATACTCATTAAGTTCAGTATTAATTTAAAATAATTCTCAAACTATTTGTATAATCTCTTCCATGAAAACAATGTAAAGCTGAGAGCAGGGAACATATCACTTCACATGATGTCTGCCACACAGTAGGTGAGGAATAAATACTGAATAAATTCCCACACTTTATCCCAAATTCTTAGATGTAATCTAAGTCAGGAGTCAAGAACAGCATCTTATATGCTCCAACTTACTACTCGCAGTGATCTTTTGTTGACCAATTTTTCTCTTTAAAAATACATTACTACAATGAGTTTATATGTAGTAATTTTACCTTTAACAATCATATTTTGTGTTCTGAAGACTATTTTTGAAGTGTTAAAGCATTATGTTTCAGTGAAGAGTGCCAAACTAGGCTTGAAGACTTGGGTTCTATTTATTACTGTTGATGTAGTAGGCAAGTTACTGCTCTTAGCTTCCCCACGTTTATTTCCATTGGTGCCCTTTCAGGAACCTTCTCAAACTATTTTCCCTCTGCCCTGAGGATTTCTTCATGACTCAATCACTTCCTCTCTAATACAGTCTTGATTAATCAGTTCATTTCTGTTTATTGCTTGGCCACTCTTTTACAAAGTAAGTACAATGAGGCCAACATTGTATCCTTTGTGTACTGTTGGAGACCTAGATCTTAGCTTAAGATAAGTGTGCTCAATAAATATTGTTGAAGTGACGTGTCAGTGTGCTGGCCCTGGGCTTGGTATTCATGGCAGGTCATGCAGAAGTTGGTTTCTGCCTCTGGCATGTAGAAACCTTTGTTATTATCTCTATAATAAGAGACATAGGAAAAGATACAATCAGCTACAACACAGAGCAATAACTACAACAAAGGCATCCTACGAAAACCCTACCGAGGCACTGGATGCATAAATGAATTGGATTGGCTGGACAAAGAAAGGGGAGGCAACATTGGTCAGGCAGGCGAAGAAGAATGGATCTGTGGGAAGTTGCGTAGAGGTGAGTATGATCAAAGCACATTGTACAAAATCTCAAAGAACTAATAAAAATATAATATTTTAGAAATAGAAATTGTAAATTTAAAAATAATTTTAAAAGAAAGTGAGTTTCAATGTTTAGGGAAAAATAAATTCTTTATAGTTAAGATAACTTAAAGCCTCAAAGGGCCCATTTTGAATCCAGGCATCATGACTTCAGAAGCCACCAATCATATTGCCTTTCTATATTAGCAGGGATGTTCTAGGCAATGAAAATGATATGCTTGAAGATATCACTCATTTTAAGAACCACAAGATTCTATGTAGGCATGGAAAGAAATGTTAAAAATTAAATAAAATAAAAGGGTAAAAGCCAGTGGGATGGCACTGCAGATAAAGGCGATGGCCGCCAAACCAAACAACCTGAGTTCACTTTCCAGAATGTAGAGGGGTGTAAGATGTAGGGTTCAAACTTGGGCCTTCTGACTGCAGAGCTAATAGCCTTTTCTTGTGTGTCAGCTACGGAGGGAAGATGGACACTGAGAACAGAATGCTGTGGGTGCAGTATTAGGATTTCAATTCCCCCACCGTACATCTAAAGAAGGCAAAAGTCTTTAACTACAGACTTTCCTTTACTCCATGTTGTGGATTTGGTCTAATGCTGCTTTATTGTGTTAATTTGGTCCCCAAAATGGCATGAGAAGCCACACAGCCACACACAAGACACTGGGGGCCCCTCCCACCAGTTGGTTTTGATTGGAATAAAGTTGCTGGTGGCCAATGGCTGGACAGAGAGACAGAGGCAGGATTTTAGGAGTCCTGGGCAAGGGACTGAGGAGGGAGCAGAAAGGGAGGTAACCAGCATGGGGGGGAGGGGGAGTAGAAGCCACACCTGAGGTATGCCAGACAGAGAACACAGCATCCTGTAGGTGCTAGGGAACTCAGCCCGAGAGGGCTGCAGGTCTGGGTCCGGGGCAGCCAAGATGGATGGTAGGTTTAGTAAACAGTAACTCGGGAATATCGGAGGGGAGTGTGTTAGCCACATGGAAGTTTGGAAGTAGCCCAACTAGTGAGCGGTTTTACGGCATATTAAAATATAAGACCGGGGGGGGGTGTCTTTCATTTGGGAAGCCAGAACATTGCCGGGAGGGTAGCGAAGAGCACCGCTGCCCCCCCCCCCCAGTCGATTTGAGTAGCGGTTATTTGGGTACAGCCACACTCCTTACAACATTAGGTCAGGTGCTGATAATCAAAAAGAGTTGATAGCTTGTACATTTGTTGCTTTTTCACTCTAAATTCTGAAATCTGAATATGTAATTTTATATTTCTGATGCCAAAAGGAAAAAGAAGGAAAACACTTTTTTTTTTTTCACTTTTCTAGGACTATCTAGCTATGCATAACAACATGACTTACAACAAAGAGTGGGTCGTTTTAGTAAGTAAAACAAATTGTGGTTTCTATGTTTTCACATAAAATACTACCTCTCCTTCCAAAATTGGTAGAATATTGTTAAAAGGAAATAATACATTCTTTGCCACTGGGGCTAAAATTAAAATAGGCACAATGAAATGAAATTTACAATAACAACAATTAAAGAAAAATAAAAGAAGTAAAATGCAAAATAACCTTACAGTAGAATGCTTCCAGAAACGAACAATGTCAGTGATATTTTTTGCAGGGTGGAAGAAAAAGAAATCTCTCCATTCCTCCCAGTCTACTGTCATCGACCCGTTGGAATCCATGCTGAAATGGAATTTTTAATAATGTTTACCACCATTATTCACACTACTCAAACACTTATGGAGTGTTTGTTACTGAAGCCATTCTTTTGGACTTCATGGATATAACTTTAGTTTCCAGTCCCTCTTTTAAAGAACAGACTATCTTTTAGATCAATGTCATACTTTAAGAGAAATTGAGATGACAACAACATATAGTCAACTCTTATATCTCCCTACACCTAGGCGCTCCTGTTGGTTACATCTTACATGACTGTGGTTTATTTGTTACAATGCCTAACTAATAATGGTCAACACATTACTCATAGCTACATTTTATACTTTACTAAGCCATCCTACATTTTACACTAATGTTTTTTTCCCCTTCAGCATCACATTGAGCTATAACATTCTGTTCAGATATCATGTCTCCCTAAGGTCCTAACTATGGCATTTTTCAGACTTTTCTTATTTTGAACAATATTGACATTTCCAAAGAGTACTGATGATCAGGGGCCGGGGAGACGGCCCAGCACGTAAAAGGCTTGCCTTGCAACCACGGGGACCTGAGTTCAATTCCCAGACCCCATGCAGAACCAAGCTAGGTGTGCTAGCTTGAAGCTTGCAGCTTCTCCTGGCTCTCAAGCCAGCCAACCTAACATACGCTGGACATTCTAGCCTCTGGGAGACCCCATCTCAACAAAAGAAAATAGGCAAACAACACAGTAGATGGAGCCTGTGGCCAACACCTGACCTTGTCCTCTGGTCTCAGCGGGTCAAAGTGCTTGCTGCACTAATGACCTGAGCTCAACTCCCGGAACCCACGGTGGAAGGAGAACTGACCCCTAAACATTGTCTTCCACCTTTCACACATAAAGCATGTACCTGAGCACACACAAAATAATAGAAATTAAAATGTCACCTTAATAACGCCAGCTGTACCTGAGTTCTGAGGACAGAACTGGTCTTTGTGTCCATACAACATGCACTTTCTCCACTGAGCCACTTCCCCAACCCCACAGACTGCCTGATTTCAGTTCTTTGTGTGTTAGTGTTTCCTTCATTTTAAACTCTTTAAAGATTTTGAATATTAGCCCTCTGTCAGGTACAGGTGGTAATTTTCCAACTTTCCACTGAAAATGGCTGCCCTGTTCACGGAGCAACAGGAGTTCCTGTTCGGGAAGTCCTTGCCTGCACCTTTATCTTGGAGTGTTTTCCCTGCTTTTCCCTCCAGCCGTCTCAGGAGGCACTTTGAGTTAATTATTGTACCTGCAAGCTCTTCTTGTCATCTGCCATAGTGTATGGGTTTGGTGGTTGTTTATGGGATGGATCCCCAAGTAGAGCAGTCTCTGGATGGTCGTTCCTTCAGTCTCTTACTGAACTTTGTCTCTGTAATTCCTTCCATGGGTATTTTGTTCCCCCTTCTAAGAAGGATTCTGAGCTTCTGGGCTAAGATCCACTTATCAGTGAGTGCATATCCTGAGTGTTCTTTTGTGATTGGGTTACCTCAGGATGATATCCTCCAGATCCATCCATTTGTCTAAGAATTTCAAGAGCTTTCTGACAGGAGCCTGATATAGCTGTCTCCTGAGAGGCTCTGCCAGTGCTTGGCAAATACAGAGGTGGATGCTCACAATCATCCATTAGACGGAGCACAGGGTCCCCAGTGGAGGACCTAGAGAAAGTACCCAAAGAACTGAAGGGATTTGCAACCCCATAGGAGGAACGTCAATATGAACTAACCAGTACCCCCAGAGCTCCTTGGGACTAAACCACCAATCAAAGACAACACATGGTGGGACTTGTGGCTCTAGCTATATATGTAGCAGAGGATGGCCTAGCCGATCATCAATGGGAGGAGAGGCCCTAGGTCCTGTGAAGGTTCTATGCCCCAGTATAGGGGAATGCCAGGACTGGGAATGGGAGTGGGTAGATTGGAGAGCAGGGGAAGGGGGGGAGGAGGGGATAGGGGTTTTCAGAGGGGAAACTAGGAAAGGGGATAACATTTGAAATGTAAATAAAGAAAATATCTAATAAAAAAATTATTGTGCTGGGTAAGAGATAAGGATCTGCTTCTGAATGAATGCGCTGATTTTACCTCAGCACATCCAGTTCTCCAATACCCTAAGAGGCTGTGCTTTCTCCAATGTGTAGTTTTAGCATCTTTGTCAAAAACCAGGTGGCTGCAGTTGCCTAACTCATAGCTGGGTCCTCTATTCTATTCTGTTGATCTCTCTGTTGTTGTGCAAGTACCATGCTGTTTCTATTACTATGGCTCTGTAGCATAATTTAACATCAGGTAGTGATACCTCCAGCACTTTTAATCAATATTGCCTTGGGCCTTTTATACTTCTAGATAAAGTTAAAGATTTTTTTTTCTTTCTATGGATAATAGCGCTAGAATTTTAACAAGTGCTGGACTAAATCTGTAGATTGTTTTTTGTAGGACACACAGAAACACAGCTTTAGAAACACAGCTTTTTAAAACTGACTTAAGGACTTGAAAGTATGAATGGTTTTATAACTGTTAATGAGATTTAATTAGACTCCTCAAACACAGGGAACAGAAATCTCAGCTAGTTTTGTGTAAGTTCTTTTAAGCCTCTAAGAAATAGATAACTGTAATTATTGGTATTAATTGTCAACTGAACACCTAAGAGACAAGGCTCCAGCCACGCCTTGAGGGACTGTCTTGGATAACCATAGCCTCTGATTGTCTCTGGGGGCCATCTTGATTATGTTAATCGACATAGAAAACCCACCCACTGTGGATGGCACAGTTCTGGGCCTGGAATCCTGGACTGTGAGTGGAAAGGCGAGCTGAGCACTGGCACTCACTCTCTGGTTCATATGCTCTGCTCTCGATGGTGGATGCCATGTGCCCAGCAGCTTCATGCCCACCACCCTGACTCCCTACAGCAAGGGACTGTCACCCAGAACTGTGAGTCAGGTAAAACATTTCTCCTTTAAGTTGCTTTTGTCCAGGCATTTTATCCCAGCAATAAGAGACATCACTAGGATAATAATCCAATTCTATTTTGCGTCTTACAAAGCAGATACATAGAGAGAGATTAAAGCAGGAGCGCAGGGCAGGAACTTGGAGACAGAAAGTAAAGCGGAGGCCATGGAGAAACACTGCTTACGGGCTTGTTCCCCATGGCTTGAACATTGGTTTCTTCTATACCTCAGGACCACCTGCCCAGGGTTGTACCCCTAAGGGATCTGAGCTCACCTTCATCAATCATTAATGAAGAAAATGCCCCCAGAGAGCTGCCTAGAAGCAATCTGATAGAGGGATTTTCTCAGTTGAGGTTCCTCTTCCCCGATAACTTTAGCTTGTGTCACGTGCACACACACACACACACACACACACACACGTGCACACACACATGCACACACAGAGCAGGACATGGGGCTTGCTGATTAGGCTGGGATGGCTGGCTAATGGGCTCAAGGAATGAGTCTGCCTCCACATTCCCAAGTAGACCATTATACACAGACTTTATGTGGATCCTGGGAATCAAGCTTAAGCCCCATGCTCCACGGCAAGCACTTTACCCACTGAGCCACCTTCCCCAGACCTCCCAAGAGAAAATAAAAAACATTTTAATGTGTTTGCCACAGGAATGGACAGAGATGAATTAAGATAATTAAAGAAAAATGGATAATATAACACAGAGACTAAAGAAATACATGTTCAACCATCTCATACATGTGAATCCATCTGAACTTTTTAAAAATCTCTCTGCAAAATGAGAGATGGCATCCAAAATGCCGCATGTATTGCAGTTAACTTCCAGCACTGACTATAAAACTCAAGGCTATCAAAGGCGCAGGCTGACCTTTTCAGGATGTCTTTGGCCTGAGAGGCAGAAATGTGGATTCCCAGTGACCTCACGGCAGCAACTATTTCTGAAGCATCTATTATGCCTTTAAAAAGTGAAAACACCAAGTTAAGAATCTGAGACAATGGGAAAACAAAATACACTCAGAATGTGACCACACTGGATTGGAAAGTCTGTGTTTGGTGGGTGTCTTTACTCCCAAATCCATGACTCAAAGTCTAAAAACACCGAAATGCTGGCACCGAGTTTACATTTGGTAGCTGAGTCTCTTTAAGCTGAAACTACTGTTTTACTTAGTTATCTGTCCAGGCATGAACATTCATGCTTCAGGACAAAAATATTTATAAAGAGCTCATGGCTCAGACATCACTTGAAATATTACAAATCACAGACACACTGCATGCATTTGGAGTTTTATAAACTCCAAATTCTAAATTTCAAACAACATCTGTCCCTGAGGACTAAAGACTATAACACATTTGACTATTGTACCTATTTGAAAAGAGCTGAAAAAGTTAGTTCTGAAAACCTGATTCAGGGGCAAAAGAAAAAAGGACTCTGTTTATAAAGTAAAAGATCCAACATCCTTATATAACCAAGTTCTTTTAACAGAAACATGTACTATATTAAATTATATATGAAATCTCACTTGTTGAATAGGTCTTAAGTCCAATAAGAGAGCTGTTGGTTTTTACCGAGGTATGTGTGTCATATAATGTGTGTGTGTGTGTGTGTGTGTGTGTGTGTGTGTGTATGTGTGTGTGTGTGTGTGTGTGTGTATGCTGTGGTGGTTTGAATATGCTTGGCCCATAGGAAGTGGCACTATTAGGAGGTGTGGTCTTGTTGGGGTAGGTGTGGTCTTGTTGGAGGAAGTCTGTCGCTGTGGGTATAGGCTTTGAGGTCCTATGCTTAAGGTGCATCCAGGGAAGAAGCAGGTCTCCTCCTGGCTGCCTTCAGAACAAGATGTAGAACTATCATCTTCTTCTCCTGAACCATGTCTGAAACTGAAACTGTAGGCCAGCCCTGATTAAATGTCTTCTTTTATAAGAGTTGCCTTGGTCACGATCTCTCTTCACAGCAATAAAACCCTAAGGCATATGCCTACTATGTAGTTCATGTTCACATTGCTCAATGTTGTGAAGGGAAAATTAAAAATTCCATATTCTCCTCAAACTCTAGAACACAACTATAACACATTTTCCAAATTAAAAAAAATATCACATTCTTTTTACTTTTATCATATATTTTTCTAATTTTTCATTTTAATGATTTATTATTTTTATATGCATTGGTGTCTTGCCTGTGCAAGGGTGTCAGACCCTCTGAAACTGGAGTTACAGGCAGTTGAGAGTCACCATATGACTGGATGCTGGGATTTGAACCTGGGTCCTTTGCAAGAGCAGCCAGTGATCTAAACTGCTGAGCCATCTGTTCAGCCCCCTCTTTTTCTATATTTTATGATTGTAATATAATTATATAATTTCACCCTTCCTTTTCCTCCCTCAACCCCTCCTATACAAGTCTCCTTCTCTCAACTACATGGCCTCTTTTTAATTGTTGTAAATTAAAAAGTGTGTTTACTTATAAATATTTATATGTGTATGTGTTCTTAAATATATAAATACAACCTGAGAAGTCCACGAAATGCTACTTGTATGTACATGTTTTAAGATACCCAATTGGTATGCTTTTCCCTGGGAAGACTATTTATGTAGCTTTTAGATTCCTTAGATGCCTGTCACTCTTTGTCTAAGATTGAGGTTTCTTGAGATTTTTTTTTTCCTCCTTCTGTATTAGTATGTCTATTGGTGTCATTGTTCAGGTCTTGTTTAGGCAGCCATGTTGGTGAGACATCATAGTTATAACTTTCTGCCCTCTCTTCAATAATGACCCCTGAATCTTAAGTGCAGGAGTTGTGTTGCAGAAGTTATCAGTTGCAACTTGGCTCCACATCTCTGCATGTGATTTTCTGTAATGGTCTCCATCTGTTGCAAAGAGAAATTTCTTTGATGAGGAGTAAACACCACACTTATCTGTGAGTATAAGGACAACTATTTAGACTATAACTAGGGATTGTGCTAGTTAGAAAAGTCGCAGTTGGAGGTGTTCTCCAGAGTCCGTGACTTCACTAGCCTTTGGCAGTTGGCTAGGTTTCCAGTACCAAGCATGATTTCTCTCTTGTTGAGCAGGTCTTAAGTCCAATAAGAGAGTTATTGGTTATTACCAAGGTATGTGTATCGCTACTGTACCCTTAGGGTTATTGTGCCATGCTGGTCATCGTTGCAGTTTATAGGCATATCCAAGTACCACAGTGTGCATGTGGAAGTCAAAAGACAAGTTTCAAGCATCAGTTCTATTCTTTCACTGTAGTATCAGGGATCAAACTCAAGTTGTCAGACTTGCAAGCAAGCACCTTTCCCCATTTAGCCATCTTACTGGCCCTGATAATGCTTGAATGTGTGTGTGTGTGTGTGTGTGTGTGTGTGTGTATCATTCTTTATATCAACTTTAGTGTCTCCTGACTTAAAAATACATCAAAATGTTACTATAAATTTAGCCATACTTTTCATTTCCATAAACCATTTACAGAAATTATGTTCATGTAAGGTATTAATCCATCAACAAAGACACTTTTTTCATACAGAGTCACATTTTTTTTTTTATGACTCAGATATTCCAAGCTCCAGACAAGGGAGTGTACTAGCCGTGAACCAAAGTTTCTTCAAATGATAGCTCTTTCCTTAACAAATGCTCATCTGTTAAGTTCAATATATTTTAAATTGTTAACCTGCTATGTAAATCACTGTCTTCCCTGGGGTTACTGTTGCTGTGATAAAGCACCATGATCAAAAGCAGCTTGGGGAGAAAAGGATTTATTTCGCTCCCAGTTCCCTGTCACAGTTCACCATCAAAAGCAGTGAGGGCAGGAACTGAAGCAGAGCAGGAACCTGGAGTCAGGAGCTGATGCAGAGGCCATAAAGAAGTGTTGTTTACTGACATGGTTTGATCAGCCTCCTTTCTTACAGAACCGGAGATCACCAGTCCATGGATAGTACCACCCACAATGGGCTGGATCCTTTCCCATCAATCACTAATTAAGAAAATGCCCTACAAACCGGATTACAGCCCCATCTTATAAATGCATGTTCTCAGTTGAGGTTCCCTCCTCAGATGACTTTAGCTTGTGTCAACTTAACATATTACCCAGAACAACCTCTATACTAAATGTTATCTAATTCAAAGATTGATTAACTCCCCCAAGGACTTGGCAATTTTGTATGAAAGTATATTATATATTAGGAGCTCCAGTAGTACAGTTAGCACTTGCTCTATAAAGTATATTACATTGCACTAAATGTATGTTACCTGAAGAGTTATAAGCAGAATAAAAATGAAGTATTGTAAAGAACACAACTCAGCCCATAACAAGTGCAGTATTCTCTTTCTCCCCTTCAACTACCCTGGTCAAACTCTACGCAAAGGGAATGACTATGACATGCGCAGTAACTGGGACTAAGATGGCAACACAGAGCAGACAGTTCAGTCAAGGCAGGACCTTTGATGGGTTGCCTGAGCTCTGCACTGTGCATTGTAGGTAGTATCCCTGATGATAATTATAGCTATTGCTACCACTGGGTTTCTCAAAGCAACGAAGCGGATAGATGGCAAATGGTAATACTTCTAGAGTGATATTTCTGAAAGCCGAGGCTGAGCTACAATATTCCAACCTGACTTGCCAAGACCTAGTAGATACTAACACATCAGCTTGGGAATTTCCTCGTGATGTGAAATTTATTTGCCTCAGGAGCATTTTTTCTACTACCAAGGTGTAGTAACAGATATATAACTTAAGGTTCTATAAAGGAACAAAACTGATGTGAACATATATTACAAAAGGTATCTATTACATTGCTTTACACAATATGGGCTTGTAGCAGGACCTTCCCCCTAATGAATAAAGACTTCAGGGGATCAATCACTGGGCAAGGAGCAGGTGGGACTTCCAGGTTGGAGAGAGGAAGAGAGGAAGGAAGAGAGAGATGGGGCTTTTGAACTGGAGACAAGTAGAGTCCAAAATGTAACTAACAAAAGGCCCCGGTTTAGATGGTAGATCCACTACGGTTCACCATCAGAGGGATTATATTTAGTATAGCTTACAAAATTAGGACACTAGTTGCTGTGCCCAGCAGTTGAGTTACCTGTTGATTCTGAATTGTTTGTATGGTGTTTTCCTTCATGGGAAAACATGAGAGAAAACTCCAGAGAGAAAGATATAGCCACGTGGGTTTGCAAGAAGTGCACCTCAGAAGCCCATGGGAATTTGGAAACATGGGGCTGGCATGGTAGTGACCCACCAATGGGAACTTTATGAGCTGGGTGGAGAGATTTCGGAGCTCAAGGTTAGAGAGTCTCCACGAGATGAGAACAGCCTGCTGGTACACTGCTGGTTTAGCGTTAATTGCATTTTTAATATTTCATGATACATGGGGCTGGGTAGACAAACAGGTTGTCTGTATGCTGGAGAGGCTGAAAACTTCAGAGATGCCTAGTCTATGAGGCTGAATAACTCATCAGCCCTATCTTAGAGCCAAAGGCCTTGATGATTCCTGCAGCCACTGGTCTTCACTTCAGTTTTGAAGGCTGTCTTACTTTTCTGTTGCTGTAATAAAACACATTGTCCACAGCAACTTACAAAAGAAAGTGTTTAAAAAGGCTTAGGCCTTCAGAGGGTTAGAGTCTATGAGAGTAGAGCAAAGGAACAGCTGAGAGCTCGCACCTTGACCCACGTGTAAGAGGCAGAGAGCACACTGGGAGTGAGGCTTCAAGTCTTTTGAAACCTCAAGCCCCAAGCCCCAAGCCCCTAACCACTAACACACCTTCTCCAACCAAGTCACACCTCCAAATATTCCCAAACACTTTTACCAACTGGGGACCAAGCATTTACACATATGAATGCATTTGCATTCAAAGCACCACAAAGGCCAAAGCAGTTAGTTTCCAGTGTCAGCAAAGGATGGCAGCAGCAGTAGCAGTGACAAAAGTAGATGAATTCACAAGAAAAGAGTACACGTTGGCAGGCAAAACCAGAACTTCTTTTACCTCAGTCCTCTATTGAATTGGGACATTGCTGAATAGTGCTGTCCACGCTAAGGGAGTGTCTCCCTACCCCAATCTGTCTACTCACACACCAACCTACCTCACACACCACACACCCATTCCCCTACTCCACCCTCAGTTAATCCTTCCAAAAAGTACCCAGAGGCGTATCTTTTAGTAGACTACAAATTGTTTCAAGTTGATAACCAAGATTAATCATTACAACGGGGATAATAGAAACATTGGATGTAAGATTGTATGTAGAAGAATTTTAATCCAGCAACACTGCCGCTCTGGCAAGAGATCACATCCAAAGATCTCTCTGTGTCAGCCAGCTGCTTCAGGCTCTGTCACTGTGAGTTCCCTCACCTAGATGGGCTGTTCCTTTGAACCGTGAATCACAATAAGCCTTTTATCCCTTCAGCTGCTTTGGTCTGTTCTCTTGTCTTTGATGGTTTCTTTTATGCACATAATACACTTTAGTAACTTTAACACCTCATTATACCCTCTCTAATCCCCCATCTCCCACTGAAACCTTTTTTCTTCCCCAAACCTTCCTCTGCTATATCTCCATGTTTTGTTAACTGGGGTTTTTGTGAGGATGAGTAGGAAGTTATTTTCTGGAGAGTGGCAGCTGGTCAGGAATTACTTAAGACAGCGCCACCTTCCCTTCACCACCATCAGCTGCTCATAGTCCATCCCTAAAGGAGGGGTTGGGGCCTCCTGATGAAAGGTTGGCAGGCTCAATCAAGTGCAGCTCTTGTGCAGGTAACCACAGCGATGGTGAGTTCATGAGTGTAACGATAAGGTCATTCTACACATCTTGCCATCCCCCGGCTTTTCTGTGCTTTCTACTGATCTCTTCCACAGAGTTCCCTTGAGTCCTGGAGCGGGTAATATAGGGGACCTACTAACAGCTCAGCATTACACCAGTCCTTATTCTTCTCAGTTCAACCAGTTATGCGTCTGCATTAACCACTGCCCACTGCAATAAGAAGAGCTTTTCTGACAAAGGCACAGAGCAGCACTTGTCATCAGATATAAACGTGTACATTTAGAAAGCAGGGTGATCACTTGTTGACTTAGGAAAACCAAAATGTGTTCCCTGTGAGACCCTGTGATCTCCAGGACACCAGCTCTCGAACAGGTTTCTAGTACCAGACATGGTTTCTCTCCTTTGCAGCAGGCCTAAAATCCAATCAGGAAGCAGTTAGCCCTGTTACATTCATGATATTATTGGGCCGCTGTCTCTTGCCTGACCAGTCTTTACTGTAGATCTCCAAGCTCATAGCTGAGATGGCTTTTCTCCGCAGAAGCCTGCAGCACACCTTCCTATACTGTGAAAGCTAGCCAGGAGGAGGGATGTTTACAGGTCAGTACCAGCTTGCTTTCTCCATGGTCCGTGACCGAAAAGTGGGATGTCTTCAGCAATATTCTTACCATCCATTTCTAGTAGACAAGAGCAACTGCAGTCGTTCAGATTTGGGGGTGGGTAGGCTTCATGGCCTCGCTTTGTCAAAGAATTTCATCACGGCAATAAGAAAAGAAACTAAGAGTAGGAGTCTTAGCAATTTTTATTTTCTTTCAGAAGTTTGTCTGTGTTAACTAAATTTCCTGGAACAAATATATTTTTTAAATCATCAAGACTCTTATTTTTGAGAGAGAGGGAGGTGCGGAAAGGTGGGATGTCAGGCACATGTGCCACAGGACACTTGTGAAGGTCCGAGGATAACTTTCAAGAGTGGCTCTCTCCTTGTACTGTTATGTTAGTTCCAGAAATCAACTAGGACTACCTGGCTTGTGGGGAAGTACTTCCACCCACAAAGTCATGCTGCCAGCCCACAAATGCTGCTTTTTAAACTCACACACAAAATTTCCCATTTATTAAAAAAAAAAAATAGAAGGACTATCCAATACACAAAGCTTTAAATTCAGAGGATATAAGACTCTGCAAAACTGATTTTATTAAAAATATAAGGTATGGTGGTGCATGCCTTTAATTCCAGCATTCAAGAAGCAGAGGCAGATGGATCCCTTTTAAGTTTGAGGCCAGATTGGTCTACATAGTGAGTTTCAGGCCAGCCAGGACTACACAGTGAGACTCTGTCTCCAAAAGTAAATAATTAAAATTTAAAGGAGGGGCTAGAGCGGTGGTTCTCAACCTATGGGTCACAACCTCTTTAGAACTCAAATGACCCTTTCACAGGGGTTACCTAAGACCACTGAAAAACACAGACATTTACACTGTGATACATAACAGTAGCAAAATCACAGCTATGAAGTAGCAATGAAAATAATTTTATGGTTGGGGGTCACCACAACATGAGAAACTGTATCAAAGGGTTGCAGCATTAGGAAGGTTGAGAACCACTGGACTAGAGAGATGATTCAGTAGTTAAGAGTACTGGCTGCTCTTCCAAAGGACCCAGAATTCCTGCACCCTTGTGGCAGCTCATAACTGTCTATAAATCCAGTCCTGGGGAATCCAATGACCTCTTCTGGCTCCCATGAGCACCTGCCACACATGATGCACAGACATACAATTCAAGCAAAACAATCATTATATATGTATATATGTGTATACACACACACACACACACACACACACACACACACACACACACACACAGCAGGTAGATCTCTGTGAGTTTGAGGCCAGCTTGGTCTACATAGCAAGCTCCAGACCAGCCAGGGCTACAAAGTGCAATTTGCAACATCAAGAATTTCCTACAAAAGTGAAGGGACTCATCGCACCAATCATATGTAAAGCCACTCTATCATGCTAACCCTGGCACATTTCACTCGTAATTATGGTTTCCATTAACTGTCCAGTACATAGGTTCTAGTCATTAGTGTAAGCCTAAGTCTCAAAGCAAACAAACAAACCATATATGTACATACACATACGATTTAGGGAAATTATAATACCTATTGCTGGCTAGTTTTTTGTCAACTTGACACAAGCCAGAGTCATCTGAGGGGAAAAAAAATCCTCAGTTAAGAAAATTCCCCTACTATATATGCCTATAGACAAGCCTGTGGGACATTTTCTTGATAAATTATTGATGTGGAAGGGACGAGCCTACTGTAGACAGCACCATCAGCATCCCAGGCAGTCCTGGGATGTATAAGAAAGCAAACTGAAGAAGCCAGGGGGACAAGTCAGCAAACAGTGCTCTTCTACAGCATCTGCTTCAGTTCCTGCCCAGACGTCCTCAGTGATCGACTGTTACCTACAAGTTTAATAAGAAATAAACTCTGCTCCCCAAGTTGTTTTTGGTTATGTTTTATCACAACAATAGATGACCAAGGACATCTATTATATTATTCTCAGTAATTTAAAAAGTATTGCTAGATAGTAAATTGGATCTGACAGTAGGAGCAAATGAAAGACAGAAAAAGTCCTCATCAGTGCTAGCACTGAGACCCGTCATGATAACTGTGGATGAAACATACACACACCATCATCATTTTTGTCCAGACTCTTGAACGCCAGTTTCATTTTCTTCTCATGGTCTTGAAGGTACTGCACAAATTCTTCAAAATCCAGTCCTGAATCAGCATTGGAATCTGCATCCATAAAAATTTCCTACAAGAGAAGAAACTCATTGCAACAGTCATATGTAGAGCCCTATGTCATGTTAACATGGCTAGCACATGGTAACATTAGGCCTTAAAGATACCAAGATATGTAGCCTCTCCCGTCAGAGACAAAAAATATGTCCACTAATGTGATGCACATGAAATTCTAATATTCCCCAGATTAATGGTTTGAGACCTGTCCTTATAAAGTAAGCATGTATGTTCAAGTCTCACTAAGTCCTTAAGCTTTTTTAACATAAAAAAATTAACACTATAGGTCTGGAAAGATAGCTCAGCAGTTAAGAACACTTGCTGTTCTTCTGGAGGACCTGGGTTCAGTTCCCAGCTTTCAGCCACCTGCAACCCCAGTTTAGAGGGATCTAGCACCCTTTCTGGATTCCACAGGCACTAGACACAGCCCAGTTCACTTAGATAAGAGATCAAAACCTATACAGAAAAATAAATAAATCTTTTAAAAACATATGTAAAAATATGTCATATATTCCAAGCCCAGCAGACTCTCACCTCATTGGCCATGTATCATTTTTGTACAATCAAATCTAACATAAAGTATGAAATAGAGAGTCCTTTAATAGACTAGATAACTCATACTTAGTATTTATTGAGTTTGAAAATAAATATTATGAGCTGAAAACTGGATCACACTGCACAGTACAACTAAACACTGCACACACCATAGACTGCACACTACACAACACTCACTGCACACTGCATACACACACCATGCACTGCGCACTGCATCACATACACACCATGCACTGCACACTGCAGAGCACTGCACACACCATAGTCTGCACACTATACACCACTCACTGCACACTGCATAGCACACACCACATACTGCACACTACATAGCACTGCATACACCACATACTGCACACTGCACACTGCACACCATACACTGCACACTACACATGGCACACACCACACTACACATTACACACCACTCACTGCAAACTGCATAGCACACACTGCACACTGCATAGCACTGAATACACCACATACTGCACAGTGCACACCACACACTGCACATGGTACACACCATAGACTACACACTACACACCACTCACTGCACACTGCATAGCACATACCCCACACTCTGCACTGCATACACCACATACTACACAGTGCACACCGCACACTGCACATGGCACACACCATACATTGCATACACCATACATTGCATACTACATAACACACACTATACATCGCAAACCACACACCACACCACTGGGACAAAAAAAAAAAAAGTTAAAGTCTCTAGTATGAAGCAAATTATAGACTACTAGAGATGATACATATACCAAAGGCAATATGTTAGGTGTAATAATGCAAGGAATTCAAGGTAATCCCTTCTATCTGAAAGTAATCTCTCAGATAATAAATAAGGTTAAAATGCTGAAAGAATCAAGAGATGCTTCATAAAGGAAGACTGCTTGAGACTAGATTCACAAGGAAAAGCATGTACTAGACAGATAAATAAGAGTGAACATTTCAATATACATGAAATGTTTGCATGGCAGTGGAACAGGTGCTAATTATAAAAATACAGCAATAATAATGGTGATAATAACAATCAAGACTTCCTGAGAGCTTCGTTCTAAGCAAGTTATGGGGCTCAGTTCATTTCATCTTTATCTGATTGACTGAAGACAAAGGTGCATGAAAGGAAAGTAGAAGATGAGTGGAGCTACTACTTGCCTTTCTGGGTCCAGCAAATAATATCTCTATGGTCTCTATGCTTCTTTGAAATGAATGGAGGTGAGCATCTCCTTGGCAGGATAATTACTGTTAGGGTGTGACCTGTGGTTCTATGCATAAACTAGTATTTATGTAGAGCTAATTCTCAATCTGTGTGTAGTGAAGTATCTTGCATATTGGATCTTTACGTAAGATTCATAACAGTAGCAAAATTATAATTATGAAATAACTATAATTTTATAGTTGGGGGTCACCACACATGAGGAACTGCATTAAAGGGTCACGGTACTAGGAAGTTTGAGAGCCACTGATGTAGAGTCAAATTTGGTTAAGCTTCATACTGTGTTTCTGAGGATAGCCAGCTCAGTTTTACAAGTAGCCGTAAAGTTGGTTAATGTCTCTGATTGGGAACCGAGCCTCCATTCATTACAAAGAAGCATAGAGACCATAGAGATATTATTTGCTGGACCCAGAAAGGCAAGTAGTAGCTCCACTCATCCAATGTGCCTGTCAAATGATCCAGGCCAGGGGAGCCCAATACACACATACTTTGGAAAAGCACAGTAACTCAATTTCCCTGACAAACACTAAGCCAAATGCCCAAATCTATAGCTCTAATTTGACTAAGAGACAATACTCAATGGTATATTTCTAGGAAACACAGTTTCTGGTCTTACCTGTCCCAAGAAGTGACCCACCCTAAGAGAACAGTCTAGGACTGTCCAAATGTCATCAAATTTCTCTTCTGGAGAAGAAATGTGTGTGTGTGTGTGTGTGTGTGTGTGTGTGTGAGAGAGAGAGAGAGAGAGAGAGAGAGAGAGAGAGAGAGAGAGAGAGAGAGAGAGTGTGTTCTATTTACCAAATCATCACTTGGCCATTCCAGAGTCATAGCTAAACTAAATAGCAGGTATAAAACCATAATAAAATACAAAACTATACAAGCCAGATGAATGGACTCCCTCCTCAAGCACACAATACAAGGAATTAAGGATTATGAAGAGCTGGGGACCAGGGACTCATTGTACATTCTAGTAGCAAGCAGATAACCACACAGTGCCAATCTAGGGTCTCCATTCTGTTCCCCCTCTGGGCTCTGTAATTCCCTTACTGTCTTGGGTCCAATTCTATTGAGCCAAAAGCTATCCAAGCGTGCAAAATTATGCTGAAAGGCATTATTACAGTGAGATGTTGTAAGTTAATGCCTTGATCAGATATTTAGGAATCACCAAGTAGAAGATTTCAACAGCTTTTAGGTTAAAGATCATATGAAGGATCCAATTGCTCATAGCTCGGACATGCTGTAATTTCCTTGAATTAGAGCACTTAGCTTAAGTTCAGATCACTGAGTGGGAAGAGCCACAGCCCAGCATGCTCTGACATGCAGGAGATCGCAGGCTTGGGAGTCTTCCTGGCAGCAGACTCTAGGGCTAATGTGCAGAAGACTAAGTTGTTAGAAGCTGACATCAGGATACTAAGATACTGAAACTGAAATTAGTCAGTTTGCGAGGCCTGTAGGAGGCTCTCTGCTGCTCACTTGGTTTTAAGCTCCGCAGACCAGGTTTTCCTGCTTCCAGGAAGCAGTACTTCCTATATATATATGTATCTGAAGAATTTAATTTGATCCTTATCTCTTACCTTACACAAAAAGCAGTTCCAAATGGATCAAAGATCTCAGTGTTAGATATAAAACTGAAACTTCTAGAAAAAAGAATAGGGAGCGCACTTAAGGCTATAAGCTAGAGTCAGACTTTCTGAATAGGATCCCTCATGAAGGAAACTGAGCCAATGACTGACAAATAGGAATTCATGAAATTGAACTGCAAACTGTTAATAAAGAAGCAGCCTACAAGAAAGAAAGAAAACACCATTGCCAGTTATACATCTATCTGGTGTCTAGACTACATGAAGAACTCAAGAAACCAAACAAACCCTTTTAAAATAGGCTCATGAACTGAACAGGGAGTTCTTAAAAGAAGATATGCACATAGCTAGGAAATCATTTGTGTTAAACATCTTTATCTATCAAGTAAATGGAAATCGAAAGACATTGAGATTTCACTGTACCCCAGTCAGAATGATTGCCATCAAGAAAGCAAGTAACAGTTGCTGGCAGCAGTGAAAGGAAAGAGGGCCTTCCTTTGTTATTTGTAAGAGTGAAAACTAAAGCAACCAGGACAGAAATCAGTATCAGGGGAGGGAGCCTCAAAAGGCTAGGAATAGATCTACCATGTGATGCTATTGACAGGTATATATCCGCAAAGGACTTTATATCCTTATACCACAGAGATATTTGTTTGGCCATGTTCATTGTCTCTCTGTTCAAGATAATTATAAAGTGAAAATAGCCTTGATGTTCATCAACTGATGAATGGAAAATGAAAATGTGGTACATATACACAACTGAATTTTATTCAGCCATAAAGAAGAATGAACTCATGAACTATGCAGGTAAATAGACAGAACTTTAAAAAAAAATGACACTTTGTCAACCCAGACCAGAAAGATTATTCTCAGGCATGTGAATCAAGAGCTGCAAATCTTTACATTCATGTGTTTAACTTGGAGTACCTGCAGACCAGGGGCCACTGGAGTGGTGGCCATTGTAGGAAAGGACGACACTACTAGTTTATGAAAGACGCCAGTAAAATGTAAGTCTGTTGACTCGCCATAGATTTGTATACTGTTAAGTGAGAAAGACGCCATCTCTGGGCTACTCGTCTGCGTAGAGTTTGCAGAAGATCTTGAGGCAAGTTTTCCCTAGGTTGAAAGCCTCTTCAGAAAAGCAGGTGTACTTTAGACAAAGGTGAACACAGTCCTGACCCTTATGGACAGGAAATGTTCAGAACCTCAGAATCCTCTGCAAAAGCCCAGGCGGTCTTGTCACTACAAAAAAATGACTACTTTGAGTCATTATCTATAAATATAGCTATATATCTATAACTATAACATAACTATAAATGTGTTAACAACACATCTCACTGGGTTATGTTATTCTTCATGAAGAACCCCACAGAAAGAAATTTCACACCTACTCCAAAAGCTCTGGAAATTTCTGGAAGTGACAGGTCGGGCAGGTTGGCTGTGAGCTCTGTGCAACTTCTTTCCAACATTCTCAGGGCCACATTCTCTCAGTGGCTCACCTTCTCCGTGTCTCCGCTAAACGAGGAGCTCCAGTGTTTCAGCCCATCCCTGAGCTCCGTGATGTCCACCACGCCATCTCCGTTGCGGTCCAGGTCTTCGAAGAGGACCTCATAGGCCAGGCGGTTATAATCACCCTGGCAGGCCCCGGAGGGCAGCAGGAAGTCCTGCAGCCAGTGTAGCATCGTCCAGCAGGAGACCGTGGTCGCCACCACCCCTGAGGACCGCAGTACTTACACCCAGGGCCACAGGTCTACGCCTGGGGCGCGCCACACCCAACCGCCTGAGACACGAGCCCTGCGATTCACCAGCGGAACCTTGAGAACTGGGAGAGCACTGCCAAGTGGGAACCTGGCACCATGCGCCATGCATGCACCAGTCCTCTCTCACCGGAAGTTGGGCGTGGGCACACCTGAGACTATGACCGTCTGGACCTTAGAGGCATCCTCGGAAGAAGTGTGTGACTATCGAGTCCTGTGAAGCAGCTAGGGGGAGCACACTTCTCAGGAAGTGCAGCTGGGCCTCCAGAATTTCCTCACATAATTTCCAAGAAGCTTCCCGGAGCCTCTCTCAAAAGGTCCGTGGTGTCGTTAATGCAGCCCAGTGAGACAAGGTGGCGACTTTTTCAAAATAAGCATTATCTGCAGTACCATAGTGCTGCTTGGCCCTGGGAATGATGGTGACTGAGTCAGGCCTTGAGTGAAGTGGCTATGCGTCATGCTGAGGCCTGGAGGAAGGAATAAATGAAACTGGTTCCCTTTAGTATCTACTGCCCTAAGGCCACCCCTCATGCCAAGGAAGATCAGCAAGTAGGCATCTGGACCAGGAGCAGACACTCCCTACCTGGTCTGAAGGAAGAAGAGAAGAGCTTGGCCTTGCACCTGTCTAGTGGTTTCCAACTAACCCGTTTCTTCTTCCTTCTCTCACTTTCTTCTTAAAAGAATGCAGTCTCAGAGGCACGCGTAGCTCTGACTTCAGGACCAACCTTGTCTACAGAGCTAGTTCCAGGATGCCAGGGCTACACAGAGAAACCTTCCGGGGTTGGGGAGCGCACGCATTACCACCACCACCTGCCTATGGAACCTCCAGAAATCACAAAACTCAATGCGTACTCTACATGCTTTGATTTCCTTACCCAGGTCTTGCCTGCAAGCTGCAGGCCATGCTCTTCATCCTGAGACATCTCCTTTGTCTTCTGAGACCCTACGAGCTACTGCCTCTCCTCTTTCTCTCTCCTACACCCCTGGCTCCTTTGTGAGCCCAAGATATTCTAAACATGAGGCCTTGAAAAATTGCCACAGATACACGTAAGGACAGAAAGATAGCTCAGTAACGATTTCTGTGAAGCTTCGTGCCCTCTGATCCGGTTCTTTGAAAGCTAGCAGCAGTATAACAGCCCCAGTTGTTTTTAAAGTTCTATCTTTTTATATGTAAGTTTATTGTATGTGTTTGAGTGTGTGTGAGTGTGAGAGAGAGAGAGAGTGTGTGTGCACACGCATGCGCGCGCATACCAGCACATGCCAGAAGATAGTGTGGGATCTCCCGGAATTGGAGTTACCAGAAGTTGTGAGCTTGAGAACAGACCTCTGATATCTGGAAGAGCAACAAAAGCTCTCAATAACAGTTGATAGATTTTTCCAATCCCTGACACTTGGGGGAGAGGGGGAAGTGTATGACACGTGTTTTTAAATGAATTATTTTTTCTTGTTCAAGCCTAAATCTTATGTCATGAAGCTCATTTATTTCTTAAAATAGCACTGCTTTACATGTGTTTTCTTATGTTATTTATACGTGTTTTACCATATGTTTTTCTAAGTGCTAAAAGTATAAATAACATAACATTGAAACAGCTCTCATAGACAGTCAACATCTAATACACTCTAGAATGAAATGCATTTTAAGTGCTATAATAAATATGTAGCCAAATGTCATAAAATATGCATTTGTATTATTTCATTGGATAAATTCATAAGTCAACAATAAAACAAAGCTACTAAAATGACTTTAGAAAATGTAAGTGCTGGGCATTTACAATTATTAAAGACCATTTTTCTTTAAAAGATAATTGTAAGACATAAACAACATATTATGTAGTTTATAACATGTCAGAACTAAATGTATGGCAATAATAAAAAAGTTGTAAAGGAAAATATATGCTAAAAACTCTTTGCATTATATGTAAAGTGGTATCTGTTTTCAAAATATTTATAAGTCAGTGTGTTGGCTGGCTTTTAATCCCAGGAATCAAGAGTCTGAGGCAGGAACATGAGTTCAAGGGTGACCTGGGCTACAGTGAAATTCTACGATTCCATCAAAACAGAGAGGGGGCAGGGAAGAAGGAGGAAAAGGAAAAGGAGAAGAAAAGAGGAAACTTCAATAACAATATCAACCAATTAAGATTTCTAGAATGCTACATGCAACAATAGCAGAATATCTATTTTTTTCTTTCAGTTGCACATATGAAATAACAGCCTAAAAACTCATGGAAACTGAACAACTCTCTACTGAATGAAAACTTGGTCAAGAATAAATAAATAAATAAAGGACTTTCTAGAATTCAACGAAAATGAATACACAACATACCCAATCTTATGGGACACAATGATGGCAGTACTAAGAGGAGGGTTCATAGCACTAAGTGCTGAGAGAGAGAGAGAGAGAGAGAGAGAGAGAGAGAGAGAGAGAGAGAGAGAGAGACTCATACCCCAACTTTTTTTTTAAATTAATTAATTAACTTCTTTATTAATGAATTTACTTATATCCTGCCCACAGCTTCCCCTCCCTCCTCCCCTCCCAGCCCCTTCCTCTCGCCTTCCCTACCTCCACCCTGTCTCCCTCTCTCCTCAGAGAAGGGGAGGCCTCCCCTGGATCTCAATCCACTTTGCCACATCAAGTAGGCCTAGGTGCATCTTCTTCTGTTGAGGATAGTCAAGGCAAGCCAGTTAGGGGAAAGGGATCCGAAAGCAACAGCCAGAGACATCCCCTGCTCCTGCTGTTAGGAGTCCCACATGAAGACCAAGCCACATGTCTGTTACACGTGTGTAGGAGGCCTCGGTCAGTCCCATGCATGCTCTCTGACTGGCAGTCCAGTCTCAGCCGCTGTAGGCAGAGGTTGGTTGATTCCGTAGGTTTTCCTGTGGTGTCCTTGACCCCTCTGGCTCCTTCCATCCTTCTTCTCCCTCTTCCACAAGATTCCCCAAGCTCCATCTATTGTTTGGCTGTGGGCCTCTGCTTCTGTCTCCATCAGCTGATGGGTGAAGCGTCTCAAAAGATAGTTATGCTTGGCTCCTGTCTACAAGCATGGCAGCATAACATGTGGTAGGCTCTCTCTCCTGGCATGGGCCTCAAGTTAGGCCACTCATTGGTTGGCCATTGCCTCAATTTCTGCTCCATCTTGTAAGCACATCTTATCCCGGCACATCTTGTAAGCAGGACAGTTGTGGGTAAGTTTGTGTCCCCATCCCTCCTTTGGAAGTCTTGCCTGGCTACAAGGCTGTTTCAGGTTTTATATCCCCTACTGTTAGGAGTAGTCTTAGCTAGGGTCGTCCTCATAGACACCTGGGAATTTCCACTGTACTAGGTTTCTAGTTCAGCCCAGAGATGCCCCCCAAACTGATGCCAGTTATCTCTCCCTTCATCCTTCCCACACTTGATCCCTCCTGTTTCCCTTCTCACCCCTCTCTCTATCCACCTGCTTTCTTCCTTCTAGCCACCCATGATGTCTATTTTATTCCCCCTTCTCAGTGAGATTCAAGTAATTCACAAAATATAACTTATGTTTTAGTATTAATAAGAAATCTAATGTGACCCAAATTAACATAGTCAAAACTTATTTTCCTATAGACTCCTGAGTAGGCTTATGTATAAATAAGTTAATGTGGCTTGATAATAAAGAAAACCACTGCAAATGCTGAGATGAATAGTTTATCCCTAAACACAAAGGTTTGGTCCTGGCCTTAGAGTTAATTGGAGGTAAGATTACACATGCAAATATCCATCAGCCAGTGTCAATTACCTTAAAATTTTATAGACACTTTAAGGAGAGGGTATCAACCACATTCAAAATAGCTTAAGACACCTTGCCCAGCCACACCCCGTATCATCAGTGATAAATATTAGGCAAAAAACAAGGCCCTTCCTTGGTCCCTCATTGTTCCTTAGTGTCTGCATGTAAAAGAATGCAAATAAATCCATATCTTTCATTCTGTACAAAACTCAAGTCCACGTGGATCAATACCTTAATGTAAAACAGGATACATGAAATCTGATAGAACAGACAGTAGAGAATAGCCACGAATGCCCAAGGAGACAACTTCCTGAACAGAACACTAAGAGTTCAAGCACTAAAATTAACAATTAGTAAACGAGACCTCATGAAACTGAAAAGCTTCTTTAAGGCAAAAGATGATAATGATGATGATAATAAAAGCCACAAACAAAAGGAAAATTACAGACCTTACATATAACAAAATAGTAGTGTTCCAAAAACATAAGGAGTTCTGTAGGTTAGTAAGAAAAAGGCAAATGATCTAATAAGTAAACAATCTGAATAGGGGCACACATATCCTACAAATATTTCTACATAGCACAGTACTCACTTCATCATGCCCTCATTTCCTCTTCGCTCCAACTTTGATAACAGGATCCAACATCTACTTTATTTTTCTTGGTACCTGGGACTGAACTGGGGGCCTTGTACTAAAAATCCCTAAGTTTGGTGGTTTGAATAGATATGGCAAAAGGGATACCATTTGAAATGTAAGTACATAAAATATCCAATAAAAAAAGAATAGGAAGGCTCCCATAGACTCATGTGTTTCAGTATGTTTGGCCCATGGTGGAGGTGGCACTATTAGGAGGTGTGGCCTTGTTGGAGGAAGGTGTCTCCGTGGGGACGGGCTTGGAGGTCTCCTAGGCTCAAGTTCCATCCAGTGTGGAACAAAGTCTCCCTGCTGCTGCAGAACAAGATGTACAGCTCTCAGTGGCATGCGGTCCCATTCATCAACTGTTGATCTTACAGCCATTGGTGTTCTGTTCAGGAAGTTGTCTCCTGTACTAATGAGTTCAAGGCAGTTCCCCACTTTCTGTTCTATTAGATTTAGTGTATCTGGTTTTACATTGAGGTCTCTCATCCATTTGAACTTGGGTTTTGTTAAGGGTGACAGATATGGATCTATTTGCATTTTCTACATGCAGACAGCCAGTTAGACCACCACCATTGGTTGAAGATGGTTTGTTTTGTTCCCCCCCCCCCATTGTATGGTTTTGCATTCTTTGTCAAAATTCAAGTGTCCATAGGAGTGGATTTATTTCAGGGTCTTCAATTCTATTCCATTGATCCACCTGTCTGTTTCCAATACCACATAGTTTTTATTACTGTTGCTCTGTAGTACAGCTTGAGGTCAGGTGTGGCAATACCTTTAGAAGCTCTTTTCTTGTTCAGGGTTATTTTAGCTATCCTGGAGTTTTTTGTTTGCTTGTTTTTGTTTTTTGTTTTTCCATATGAAATTGAGATTTGCTCTGTCAAGGCCTGTAAAGAATTGTTTTGGAATTGTGATGAGGATTGCATTGAATCTGCAAATTGCTTTTGGTAAGATGGCTGTTTTCACTATGTTAATCCTACCTTTCCATGAGCATGGAAGATCTTCTCATCTTGTACAACTATGTTCATAGAAGCTTTATTGTAATCACCAAAAACTTGAAACAACCCAGATGTCCCTCATCTGAAGAATGGATAAAGAAAATGTGGTAAATCTACACAATGGAATACTATTCAGCTATTAAAAACAAAGACAACATTAATTTGGCAGACAAATGGATGGAACTTTAGAATAAACCAGACCCAAAAGGACATGCATGGACTCACTTATAACTGGGCATTAGCCATAAAATACAGGATATCTATGCTACACTCCACAGACCCAAAGAAGCTAAACAGAAGTCTAGTGCGGCTGTCTGCTAAGAGGCTCCACCCAGTAGCTGACTCAGAAGGATGCAGAGACCCACAGACAAACAGTGGCTGGAGCTTGGGGACTCTTATAGAAGAGCCCTGAAGGGGACTGGAACTCCACAGGAAGACCAACAGAGGCAACTAACCTGGACCTTTGGGGCTCTCAGAGACTGAACCACCAACCAAAGAACATACACAGCTCGACCTAGGACCCCCTACCCCCGGCATATATGTAGCAGATGTGCAGCTCAGTCTTCATGTGGATCCCAAACTAGAGTAAGGCCTATCTCAAAGCTGTTGCCTGTCTATGGGCTATGTTCTTATAGCTGGGCTGCCCTGTCTGGCCTCAGAGGAAGAGGATGTGCCTAGCCCAGCAGAGACCTGATGTTGGGGCAGGGGTTGGGGTGCAGGATACCCAGGGAGGGGCTTCTACCCTCTCAGAGGAGAAGGGGAGAGGGAGGGAGAAGAGTTGTGGGAGAGGGTGAACAGAAGGATGGCAGTGGTGGAAATGTAAAGTGAATTTAAAAAAAAAAATTTGTAGAACTCTCAACTCCTCCAACACCATGTCTGCCTGCACACTACCATGCTTCCTGACATGATGATAATGGACTAAACCTCTGAACCTGTAAGCCAGCCCCAATTAAATGTTTGCCTTTGTAAGAGTTGCCTTGGTCATGGTTTCTCTTCACAGCAATGAAACACTAAGATACTAAGAGCCATCTTTTTCTATATATTAGTATTTAATGAATGTTACTTTTATATAATTCTGCCTACCAACTACCTGGATATAATTATAAGTCTCACAATTTAACAGAAAAGTAGAGAAACATGACAAATATCCTAACATCTGACTTAGATTTCATATAAGTACACAATGTTCACATCATTTCCTCCTAATCGCTTTGACTTCTTTCCAGGTCAATTCCTTCTCTTTCTTTCATTATTATTATTATTATTATTACACATATAGATTGAGTTATATATAAACACCACCTGATGAGTCCATTTAGTGCTGCTTATATGGACACAATTTTTAGAGCTAAGCACTTAGTATTGGATAACCAATGAGGGGCGCATCCTTGGGGAAGGTTGATTCTTTCCTGTCGGCAGTCATTAATTGCCTCCAGATCTTCCTCTAGGAGTTGAGTTTTGTGAGATTTCCATCAGCCATCGTTACATGTCAACTGACCATGTCATTGCTCAAGTCTCGGTTAGTCTGCAGTGTTGTTGAGAGTTTGTGGGCACAGCTTCCCTGTTACACATGGAAGACACAGCTTTACAGAAGATGAGCTATGCATACCGTATTAAATGTATACAGTTTGGGGGTAAGCATAAATACGTTGCCCTACAGTATGTTCAAACCTCCCTAGTGTTGTTTAATCCCTCCTCCCTCCCTTTATCATCTTAATCAATGACTTACACATCCCTTCACTCCATGACCCTGCTCCCATTTCTTTACTCATTTGACAAAACCATACCCTTGGTTCTCCGTATTTATTGAGAATTCATTGTCATTGTCTATAGACACTCTTCCAGTGCAACCAAAGAGCGGTGCAAGGTCCAGTAAGAGCTTGTGAATATGATAGAAGATGGGAATGATTCCAGTGGCTTCTATTCTTTCAGAGAAGAATAAAGTACAGAAAAGAGCATCAGAAGGATGGAAATCAAGGACCAGAATTTTGAAGACAGAAGGAACCAGAGACAGTTATTATGCAGAGTGAGAAGGCTGTGGTACAAAAGAAACCAGGTAAAATTCCAGCCACTGGGAGCACTAATTTGTGGTAGTGGACTGATAGGACATCGGTTTTCAGAACACTGTATAGCTCAGATTTAGGCATGTGCCCATCAGTATATAGAGGTCATGGACCACTATACTAGGAGCTTCTGTTAGAAATGCAAGTGACAGCTCCATGCTGCTATGAGATGAACTTACCCTAGTGTACTCCTTGGAAGTTCTGCACCTACTTGTTCTACTTGGTTCATATGATGAAACAGTTCATCAGGAGGACACAGGACCACGGTGACAATGGAAGGGTCACTTCAGCCCTAGACCTGAACAAATGACTGTGTGACAGACAGGCTCAGCTTTAAACCCCTGTATTTTCTGTCTCCCGTGGATGAACTCAAATCTAACCAAGAAAAATCTCCATTACTAATACACACCTCTCCAGAATAATAGAAAAGCACAAAAGTTAGATTACAGCCAATGTGACTGTTCATTACAAACGTGAAACTGCTCAAATCACTATTGTGTTTTTAATGGAATCAGGATGTTACAAATATGTTTCATTGACTTTTATGAATGCATAAACAGCTTTTGATGGAAAATGAGAACAATAAGTTGATAAATTGCCTCAGAATTAAATTAAACTAGCTTTAAAAACAAACACTATATAAGCAGAATGTTGTTGATAGGGATAAGAAGAATAAACAAGGGGCCCTAACATTATGAAGACAACAGAGACACTATTTTGTGTATGTTTAGTTGAAGCATTATTTATTTTGCTTGTGAATAGATTCTATAGATTTAGTAAATGAACAATCTTCTATAGATTTAGCAAATGAACAATCTTGTTTTTTAATTTTATTGTGCTGTAGAAACAATTTAGGGCAGAGTAGACTGGTGTAATTTTGTATTTGGACACCAGAGGGCACCAAAGCAACAGAACGACAACTTAAGGATTCCTCTGTGGACCACCACAGACTTTTTTCTATAACTATTATTCTTTCAATGGCTTTCCCCTCAGAATCAATGGCATAGCTTAGCTATAACTATAGAAAGTATGTAAAGCTGTTCTAATTAAAATGCATTCATGATTTGCCAACGTGAATTTTCAAGTAATTTTTATTACTGTTTTATTATTTTTTTATATTTTCTCTCTATGTTGTTAATATCATGAAAATTGATCAACCAAGGAAATGCATTGATCAGTTTTCTCACAAATGTAATTCGTTCGTTTTACGGCTATCTTTCCAAGTTAATGATCAAGTTAAAACCAGTGTTCAGAACATCAAGCCAACTACAGCTGCTGAAAGACTAAAATCCCCGTGTTATTTCTCTGTGAGCAGTGTGTCTCGGCAGCATGGAAACTGATAAGCCTTACTTGTATCAGTTCCTTCGGCTGTCTTTCATACAGAGAATACCCATGTGGTCTTAAGGTTTCAAAAGGCAACCATAGCAAAGTGCTGTGTGTTAACCGATTGTACTGAGTGAGAAGAAAAATAGCTTTCCTTCTCCGCGCCTGGTGTTTAACTTGTGCAAGCCCCGCTCTTGCACGCTCGCCCGTCACTTGGGAATTGTGTCTACTGTGGTAATTTGTGGTGTACCCAGTTGACCCTGAGTTTATGGATATTCAGAGAAAGAGTTGGGGATTTGGGGGGTTTTGTTTTTTAGTTTGGTTTGGGGTTGGGGGTTGTTTAAGTTTGAGTTAAGGCAGTTTTCTCAGGCTGCTACAGTAAATTACCAGAAATGGGTGATTTAAGACAACAGAAATTTGCTCTGAGTTCAGGAGGCCAGAAGATCAAAATCAAAGCAGTGGGGGTGTGGGGGAGAGGGACTTGTAAGGGTGGGACTTGGGGCGGAGCTGTGGTTGGGATGTAAATCGAATTTAAAAAATAAGTTATTGAAAAAAAATCAAGGCAATCAGAATCTCTGAGGGAGAATGTCACCCCAGACTTCCTGGTCTCCCACAGCTGAGGTAGATTCCGGCTGCCCTTGGGTTATAGCTGCCTTACTCTGACCTTTGCCTTCGGTGCCCTGGCGCTAACCCTGAGTGTAGCTAACCCTGTATGTGTCGCTCTCCTCTGAAGACCCCTGAACACTTTCATCCCTGGATTTAGCGCTCACTCAAATCCACCGTCACCTCATCCTAACTAATTACACCTTCAGGGATCTATTTTCAGGTAAGATTCAATCCTAGGGTTTCAGGGAGACATGAATATTGAGGAAACTCATTATTTAGTCCAGCACAAGAAGTAAGACACTTTTTATCCCTCTGAAGAAATAATGAAAGAGAAAACTAATGCTGGCCTCGATGGAAGTAGTGTGGACAGCTGAGTGTTTTATTTTCAGAATAGATGCAATATACACTCAAATAAGTGGATTTTTTATTTTTATTTACATATTTATTTATTGAGACAAGGTCTTCACTGTGCAGCTCTAGCTAACGCAAAACTCACTGTTTAGACCAGGCTGGCCCTAAATTCGTATAAAGTTCTTCCTGTTTCTGCCCCCAAGTGATGGAGTAAAAGCCATTTGCCACCACACTCAATCAGACTCAATTTTATTTTAAATTCTTATGTTTATATTATTTGTTGCCTGTTCTGCAGAGGTTTTCAAGTATCTTTCAAAATAATTAATATATATTGTATACAATATAAAATGAACGCTATTCATTGTCTAAAATTAGTGTGTACTTTTTATTATCTCTGGAGGATTAATAATGATTCAGCTAGAAAGGAAGATACAACAAAATCCTTACAATACGTAGCGTTCCAAAACTTGTATCTATTAAAAATTCACCTTTACCTTGTTAAAAGGTTGGCAGAGAGTGCCTCAAGAAGTCTTCCAGTGAATGTGTGTTTTACTCTGTTTTATAAGCTATGAAAAAATAGACCAATAGTTACAATTTATATCGCACATTGAGTTGAAAATAACCCCAACTGGTGGCCCTAAGTAAGACTCCTAGCAGCAGGAGATATGGAGCCTGAAGTGGCCACCTCCTAGAGCCAAGCAAAACTTCCAGTGGAGGGAAGGGGACATCAAACCACCCACAAAAGCTTCAACCCAAAATCTGCCCTGCCTGTAAGATACACAGGGATAAAGATGGAGCAGAGATTTAGGGAATGGCCAACCAATGACTGGCCCAACCCATGGGAGAGAGCCAGCCCCTGACACTATTAATGACACTGCTGTGCTTGCAGACAGGAGCCTAGCATAACTGTCCACTAAAAGCTTCATTCAGCAGTTGATGGAAACAGATGCAGAGACCCATAGCCACACATTAGGCAGAGCTTGCTCGGGAGTCTTGTGGAAGAATAGGGGAAGGACTAAGGAAGCCAGAAAGGTCAAGCACACCACAAGAAGAGTCAATTAACCTGGGCCCTTTGGGGTTCACAGAGACTGAACCACCAGCCAAAAACCATGCACGGATTGACCTAGGTCTTCTACATATATGTAGCAGATGTGTGGCTTGGTCTTTGTGTGGGTCCCTAACAACTAGAATGGAGGCTGTCTCTGACTCCGACTGTTTTGTCTGTCTTTGGACCCCTTTCCCCTAGCTGGGCTGCCTTGTCAGGCCTCATGGGAGAGGATGTGCTTAGTCCTGATGCCACCTGATGGGCCAGGTTGGGTTGGTGTGTGGGGAGGGGAGAGGAGAGGAGGGGGACTGGGAGGAGAGGAGGGAGGGCTGCAATCAGGATGTAAGCTGAATTAACTAATGAATGATGAAAAAAAGAAAATAACCCCAAGTAATCACAACATACATTTCTTGACACTTCACCTGTAGAAAACACCACTAGCCAGTCCTCACTTAAGAATTTTATAGAAATGAAGTTTGGGAGCAAAGTTCTAGTCTAATTCTTATTCATATTACCCTAGAAACATTTTCACAATTTTTAGGGAGAGTAGAGCCAGGATGTGAGAATACAGAAGATGGGGAAAATACAGTCGTGAGTCACTTCATGAAATGGAAAGTTTCCACAACATCAAGGTGTTCTCACAAAAACCTACAGTGTAGTCGACGACAGATCCAGCCTGTTGCATTTAGCCATATATAGTGTGTGAGGTCTGTCTGCTGTTAACCAAAACACTGTTATGCCACACATGATTCTAAAATCGGTTATAGGAGGCAATGCACCACCTCCTGGACACAGCCAAGGTTTTTATAAACAATAAATTGTTTTTCAACATATCACTGAGTGACAAAGATCACACCACATCTTCTCTAGATTCCTGAAATAATTGTGACAACAGGGAGCTGTTTGCCAACTGTTTTATTCAAATGAGGACTGGAGTACCAAAGCCTCACTTAGCTGAGGAGTTTTCAGGGACAGAGAGAGCTAAGCCAGTGACTAGCCAATGCATTCACAACAGTAACTGTTTTTAAGTAGCTGAGCTGCTCTGGTCAGTGCCCTCTCATCATCCCAGCTCCTGGAAAGGCTGAGGCAAGAAGAAAACAGGAAGAGGAAAAGGAGGTAAAGGATGGAGAGCTGAAGAGAAACTGAGTAACCTGAATGAAAACTTAGAAGTACTGAGAACAGGTGTCCCAGGTAAATGTCTCCCTATTCTTGCATTGGGATTCTACAGCACAGACAACCAAGGAGTGAGACAGACTCCGTGAAAGCAGAGCCTAGCGCCCCCCCCCCCAGGGCCTATAGTCCTCATTCTTTAGCACTGAGACAGACAGGACAGGACCTTCATTCCATGGCCTTAGTCACAGACACGGGTAACATTTTACTACATGGAATGCGAGTAGACGTGATGTGTGATGTGTGACATTTACAGGTCCAAGCTTTGGAGAAAGCAAGGGTGGAGCCAGTGAAGTAATTCTGTGCGAAAACCCATGCTTACCCTGTACCGTACTGTGTTCAGTCCCCGATATAAGAAAAGGGAGGGAGGGAGGGAGGGAGGG
>NC_034593.1:98655794-98674503 GCF_900095145.1 Mus pahari | reverse complement strand
GTACAGCTTACCTGAGACTCAGAGCCAACAGGAAAGAGACAGATGAATGGATGGATGGATGGAACAAAAGGGATGGAGGAAAGGTAGGAGGAAAAAAGAAGAAAGGAGAAGGAGTAAGGGAGGGAGGGAGAGAGGGAGGGAGAAGGAGTAGGGGGAAGAGAGGGAGGAGGAAGATGGAGGGGATAGGAGGGGGAGGGAGGAGGGGGAGGAGGGAGGGAGCAAAGAAGGAAGCAAGGGAGGAAGCAAGGATTCTAACACCCAGTTTGCTTTTTGACAAGTCAGAAGTAGAAGGCACCAGGGCTCACGGAGATGCTAGTGGTGCCAGTGGGAGAAGCCTGGGTCTCTGAATGTCAGAAAGCACCTGCCCAGTGGGAGCACTCACATTAGATTCTGATATGGAAGAGAGACAGGCAAGGGTATTTTAAAAGCATTTTGGCATGACCAAGATCACCCTTCCTGTGTAGCCAGTTCCTATGGATAGTTCTCCCACTGCCCTCGAGAAAACAAATCTATAAATACAATAGTCAGAAACTCCTAAAAGTTGTCAAAGTAGTTCTGTTCTTAAATATGATCACAATGAGATCTCAGAAGGAAAGCAAGCAAAGGAATCTGAGATAAACAGTACGATCCAGAGACAGGAGAGGTCATCCATAGAATCAATCAATCAATCAATCAATCAATAAATAAATAAATAAATAAGCACGCAAGCGGGGCAGGCAGCTTTAATCTCAGCACTCAGGAGGCAGGGGCAGGTGGATCTCTTAGGTTAAGGCCAACCTAGTCGACACATGGAAATCCTTTCTCAAAAGTAAATAGATTTAAAAAAATAAGCATTAAAAATGTTCAACGGATACACATAGAGAAAGTTATAAAGGTATTTCTTTCCATAAAACTAGACTGAAGTAACCCTGTGCCTCGCCCTGACCTTCCACACACATTAAAACAAAAATCCAAAGAAGAATCCGTGGAAGGGCTGGAGAGATGGCTCCACCTCTCTTCCAGAGGATCCGGATTTGTCTCCCAGCACCCACATGCCAGCTCACAACTACCTGGATCTCCAGTCCCAGGGGGTGCAACGCCCTCTTCTGGCCTCTCCAGGCACTGCATTCACCCAGCGCACTGACATACATGCAGGCAAACATCCATACATATCAGAAAGAGAAAAAGTTTTAGAAACTTTAAGGAATTTTGGAAATTAAATTTAATTTTTGGAAATTAAGCATGTAGTTGCTAAAATTTTTAAAAGCCAAAGGAAGTCATAAAGTCAGTCCAGTCTGTGCCCCTCCCCCAGAATATAAAGCAAAAGATACAGCCGTGAAACGTCAAGAGAAGAGTTTTTAAAAACATAGATACAGAATATTCAGCAAGTAGAATAGAAAAGAAAAAGCAGGGATGAAATAGCTTTGGGGATGGGTCTTTTAACAATTTTTGATTTTTGATTTATTTATAGGAGGGCTGGGTATTACAGTGTCCTTAGATCAGGGGACAACTTGCTAGAATTGGTGCTCCTGTATATCATGTGGGTCCTGGGGGCTGAACTCAGGTCGTCAGGTTTGGTGGCATATGCCTTTGCTGTGTCACCAGCCCATGGCAGAGCTTATAAAAATCATAGACTGTTGGGATAATCTTTTTGTGCACTGTGTAAAGGTTGTCTTTGTTTTATTCTAATGTTGATTTTTGTACCAGCAGAGAGTTGAGTACAGGCTGAACTTCGGTATTGTTATTTTTATTGGATCATCACCTGCCTGGGTATTTTGTGAACATTCTTCTCCATCACATTCTGATTGGTTTAATAACGAGCTGACAGCTTATAGCTGAGGTAGGGGAGGAAAGGCAGGGCTTCTGGGAAAAGATAGGAACTGTGAGAATTCAGAGCTGGGAGATTCACCAGCCAGACATGGAGGAAGTTCCATTCAGATGTTCCAGTGCATAGCGAAGGATAACGGGCCATGTGACAAACGTGGACTAGTATAGATGAGGTTAACTAAGTTATACCAGCTAGTCAGGAAGTAGCCTAAGCTAAACCCTGAGCCATAATAAGTAAATAATAATAATAATAATAATAATAAATATAATAAGACTCTGGGTCTTTGTTGGGAGCCGGTGGGTTAAGACAGTCAGACAATAATAGACAAATGATAATAGATGATAGATAGATAGATAGATAGATAGATAGATAGATAGATAGATAGATAGATAGTTGATAGATAGACAGATAAGATAGAAGATGGATGGATGGATGGATGGATGGATGGATGGATGGACGGACGGACAGACAGACAAACAGATAGATAGAGTTACAGAATGTTGTGGATGTTCCCAGTAAGGAGAATAATGAATGTCAAGCAAAATGAATGAAAATGCATCTCATATACTATAAAATTTTATGAAACAGGGCCTGCTGGTCAACCTTGTCCCATTTATATTTCTAGTGAGCCAATCTGTCCTCCTACATAAACTCACTTTCCACTTAATTCTGCACTTTTTTCCAACCATTTCTTAGTGGTGCTAGAAACCAAGCTCCGCACGCTATGTCCAACCCTCATGAAATTTTAGAACAGCACATACTGAAAAGGTTTGTGAGTTGGTCTGGGGGCTTCCGTCCTCTTTTCTCAGCTTCCCAAGTGCCAGGATTGCAGCTGTTATCAGCACACTACCAAGAAGCTGCATCGTTGGTTATTCTTACTACCGTGGTAAGAACACGGAACGTGACAGTCATCTCCATAACAAGACGTTTCACGTGTAGTACAGTGTTACTGCACGCAAGTGCATCGAGCACATGGTTTCGATATCTAGAGTTCACTCAGCTCAGAGAATTAAAATTCTATCTATAACCAATGAACTACCTGCCCATCTCCTCCCCTAATGCTGGAAAACTCCCTCCTGCTTCCCGCCCCTAGGGATTTGACTGTCCAGATGCTCGGTGTAAGTGGAATCTTACTGTCATTACATGACTGAACTGTCATTGCATGGTGGGTTTATTTCACTCAGCACAGTGTCTTCCATATTTTCACAAGCGGCAGTATTTCCTTTGTATGTCTACATGACGTTCTGCCATGCATAGACACACATTTTCTTGATCTGTCATCTGTCAACCTCAAACCCGGTTCTTGTGCACGCTGCTGCAGTGCACACGGACGGAGCTTTTCAAGGTTTTATGGAAAAAAAGGTTTTTCAAGGAACTGCAACAAATTTTATCTGACTGCAAACACTGTGCGTGAACGGAATGGAGCAGGGCCTTCTCACCTCTCAGAGGAAAGAGGTTTGAAGATTCTGGGTGGGGTGCTCCACACCTTTAATCCCAGCACACAAGAGGTAGAGGCAGGTGGATTTCTTGAGTCAGAAGCCAGCCTGATTTACATAGTGAGTTCCAGGCCAGCCCAGGCTACATAGACACTGTCTTTAAAACAAACAAAACTATTTGAATGTAGAATGTTGTATCCCGACAAATTATAAATCAGTGTGAAGGTTCACTAAAGATATTTTCCAGTTTACACCTACTCAAATTTTCTCTCTTGAATGTCTTTGTTGTTGCTGCTGCAGCAAAAACACTTGGAAATATCCTAGAGGCACGAGGGTGCAAATCAACAAAGAACACGAGAGGTGGGGTGACCCAGGGGTCCACTCCAAAGCGATCCCAGTTCTAGGTGTGCTAGTCTGCAAAGCACTAGTAATTGGAATGAAGCCAGCCAGTCTCAATACTATGCCTTCAAGAAGAAAACTGAAAGGAACATGTTTCCTTTTAAAGACAAAGGAAATTCCAGGAAAGACCAAAAAAAAAAAAAAAAAAAAAAAAAAAAAAAAAAGAACCATTGTATTTGAAATTCATGATACAAATTACAAATCCATTTAAAATGTGTCACAATTTTAAGTAAATTTCCAAAATTATGAAAGATTTTTTTTTTAAGTTTGGGCAACAGTTTCTCTATGACTCCATTAAAAAAAAGGAAATATGATTTTTACACATAGTGTACCTAGGCAGTAAGCAATAATTAGTCATAATAACATAACTAGGGGAAAATACTTTCTATATTCTCTCGACCTCACCAAAATATCTGATATTCTAGAGTACCACACCATCATGGCTAACACATTTTCAAAGCCAGCAAAACCAGTTATCACCCATGTGATTAATGATTAATCTTGTATTGTAACAAAATATCTTTTAAAAAACAATTTAAGGAAGGAGAGCTGTGTCAGGCATGGTTTGGGGAATGCAGGCTGACACCTGGAGAAGGGAGGAGGCAGCTCCAAACATGGTGACAGAGCTTAAAGCAGGGCTGTTCACAAGGAAACAGCCAAGTTCACCATTGTCCCGAGAGCCGGCCTTCAGGACCTTACTTCCCTCTGCTAGGTCCTTCTTCCCACAGGTGGACAGCTTCACAAAACACCAGCTGAAATGCAAAACCCCAGACCAGTGAGCCTGTGGAGGATAGCTCAGACAGACTGTATCACATGTCTATTTAATAATCAGGAGTAGGAATCAGAGGGTTGCATCAGAAGTGTGCTGGACCTGTAGCCTAGAGTTTGATGACTTGAAAACATCTTCGCAACGTGGTGAACACCTTTAATTCCAGCATTCAGGAGGCAGGGGCAGGCAGATCTCATTTTCTCCTCTCTGGATTGTGTGGGTTGGTTCAGCCCCTTTATGAGGATGCTGCAAGCTAGTGCAACAGGCCAAAGCAAGCACCAGTCACTAAACAGGAGGAGATTAGCTCCTCCCACTGAGAACAGTGCTTCCTGCCTCAGGGGCAAGGCTTGGGTACTGGAGGTACTGGGGGGGGGGGCAATGTAGACAGACGTCAGGGTCTTGGGGAGCACCTGCTCCCCCCTTCTCACGTAGCCCTGTGGGACTTTGCTTCTTTGAAGTTCTGTCAAGAAAAAGAACTGGGAAGAGCACTCTGCCCAAGGACAGCACATAAGGACCTAAGGATTTTGTGATGGCTTTCCAGTCTTTATAAAACTCAAGGGCTGAGCTCTTTCTTCACCAGTCAGCCTTAGCATCTGAAACAAATGCCCTTCGCCCCCAGCAAGCCAGGGCAGGGCATTACCAACAGCCCCTGTCAAGATGCAGAGGAGAAATTCTGGTTCCCTACCTTTAGTTTTCTTCCCAGAGGGCAAAAAAGAAAAAGGGAGTTGGTGCCCAAAACAAAAGCTGCTAGTGTCCCCAGCACATCCTTAGGATGTGAGTAAGGGTGTTGCTCTGGCAACAAGGGTCAACATACTGCAACTAAGGTAAATGACAACACACAGGGTGTCAAACACACACACACACACAAAAAGGGACCAAAACTATTATTTGTAGATGGCCCTAAAGATTATATAACAGATCCCGCTGTATAACAGTATGTATGTTGTTTATTATATATTTATTAACTAATGAACTTGGGAGAGTGCTTTGCAGGGGAGAGACATAGCTTGGTAGTAGAGCCGTAGCATGCTTGAGGTTGTGGGTTCAATCCCCAGCACCCAAAACAAACAAGGAAGAGGAAGATAAAGGAAAGGAGGAATATCTGTTAGAATGTTAGAAATTTTTTTAGAGGTGTGTGTGTGTGTGTGTGTGTGTGTGTGTGTGTGTGTGTGTGTGTGTAGAGTCTTCATGTCTGTGGAGTTACCCATGAAGGTCAGAAGCTACCAGGTTCCCTGGCGCTAGAAAGACTGGTGGTTGTGAGCCGCCTGACATGATAGGATCTCAGCAAGAACAGCCGGTTCTGTTAACAGCCAAGCCAGCTCGCCAGCCCCAGTTTGGGAATTAATACTGTGCACAATGGCCAGTCCTCACAGGTTATTATCCTGTGTCATTCCTGCTTGACTCTTGAAAGAAAAACCTGATTATCATATATAAACCTAACTACCCTGGCCTTCAATTTTCTAAACTAGTGAAACAATACTCACAAAGATCACTTCTCCTAGATATTTTAAATGTCCCAACTCTGTTCCTATGACCCTCAGATCTTCCAGTGCTGTGCAAACATGGCCTTTCAATAACATCTGTAACATTCTATGAGGCCAGCACACACCTCCCCACCCTCCTCAACCTTGATTCCATCCATTCTGGTGTCGCAGCCAAAAACCTGGGAGTAATTCTCACCGTCCCTCTCCCCCGTGTTCCCTTCTACTTCCTTCTGACTATGACTTTTTGCATTCTGTGGACTAAAGGGGGTCCACATCAATATCATCTCAAGTTTAGTCTGACACAATAGTAATTTTTAAAATAAAAATAATAACAGAAACCTCATAATCCTTACTATGAATCAGCAGTCTTTAAGTAAACACAGATTGCTGTGTTTAGCCCCCCTAACAGCTCCCTAAGAGATTCTGGTACATTCTCACTTCAATCTAATAAAACTAACATACAGAGAAGTAACATGCCCAGAGTCACACAGCTAGCTTTGTGGTTAATCACGGTTGTAAAGTTGAGTGAGTTGAGAAGCAACCAGGAGATTTATAAAGAACACCTCTGGGTGTGTCTGTAAGGGTGTTTTCTACAAGGATTATACTACAGGGGACTTGACCTGAATGTGTAAGACCCATCCAATCCTTCGTGGGACATTCTCTCTGGGTCAGCTTTTTAGGGGTCATAAAGTGAGCAGCGTTGCTCTTGCATTCTCCTGTGTCTGAGTGTTTAGCACATCCCAGGGACAAGAGAGCCAGCGCCCATGGACAGAAACCTGGGAACCATGAGAAAAACAAACCTGTCATGCTGACATCAGGTACTTTGTCATAGCAACAGAAGAGTGAGTGACTCATTCACCTAGGACGTGAGGAGTAGGCCGCCAGCCCCTAGCTAACTGATGCTCTGTCGTTTTTCTGGTCTGATTTCCACATCACGGCCCGGGTGATTGCTTAAAATAGCTAATTCCTGTATGGGAGTAGAAGAAGTTCTCCTAAGACAGAGAGAACAGCTTTGCACTTGCTAGCCTGTTCAAGTCAGCACTACAGACATTCTTTCCCAGCATCTAAGGCAAGTTTTTTCTTTCCCTTTCCTTTTTTTTTTTTTTTTTTTTTGTCATGAAATAGTATCATTTCAATAGTACTAATGCTCAATCTGGCATGTTGGGGCAGAACTCTGAACTTCCTTTTCAGAGAACGCTTCCTCTCCAATATCCTCCCAAACTCGCTTGAGCTGGTGGCTCTCTTCCACTACATTCTCTCTACTGACCTTTGGCCAGCCAGAGGTGAAAGGGAAGAAGATAAGGGCCTGGGGTGCCTCCCGTCACAGGCACAGCTGTCCTCCGGCTTTGATACACTCTGGCCACGGAAGGGGTAATGGTCTCGTGCTCGTAGAACAGCTTGTTTCTGAGATGGGGTTCAGGATAGCCTAGGCTGGGCTGGCACTCTCAGTCTTGCTGCCTGCCACAGGTCCTAGGCATAGACCCCAGCTTCTCAGGACCATTTCAGAGCAGCCTGGGGATTCCTCCGCAGCTTCCTCTGATGTGTTCCACGCACGGGGCAAAGCCCGAGCCACAGCCGGACACTTTCTGCTAAGGCTGTCCGCGGTGGGTAGAAGACCTCTTAAGTGTGATCCATTTTCAAATGCCCCCAAGTGTATACTCCTACCAAGAATCTCATTCCTTCGGGCTTCCAGTGAAAGGTTGCTGTTATTTTCCAAGCAGTTCCTTACTTGAATGCCAGTCCGCTATTTCCCAAACATCCCTGTGACTCAGAGGGTACAAGTCAAAGGCCCCATGTGGTTGCAATAAAACCTCCACTGCCAGATCTGAGGTGAAGGAAAAGCTTTGTGTCCACTCCCCAGTCTCACGACCAATAAAGACTCTTGGCCTGGGAGTCTTCCCAGACTCAGCTAGCCCCAGCTTCTTCACCTTCAGTCCACATGGTGTACAGCCCTGAAGAGGGACAAGGGAGCAAGGATCCTCGGGACCGGGCTGAGTGTTTGCCTGCTTATTGCTAGGGCTCTAACCCAAGTCTCATATGCTAGATTAGAACTCTGCCCCTGAGCTACAACCCCAGCCTCACAGATTTAGTTCTAAGTACTTCTTCTGTAATTGTTCTCATTGCTGATCTACAGCAAACACTCGCTGCAGAATACGGGGGTAATCGAGACCTCCCACTGAAGGGGGCCCAGCAAGAGTCCTGTTTTAATATCCTCAGAAACACCAGTCAAGCCATGCCCTGCTATCGCTCTGACCACTGTACTATGATGTGGCCTCGCTTGCCTGTCAAGGCTTCATCCTATGCCACTGCTCCTGCTCTCGGGCACTCTGCTCTTTTTTAGGTTTTTGAATTCCCCCTGTGCTGCCTCCTACCTCGGGGCATACATATTTGTGCATCCCCACAATAGCCTCCGCCCACCACTTTTTGCTTTCTTAATCATGAGGCCTCAATTAAAACATCACCCGACCATGTCCTGTTCTTACTCAGACAAACTAGTTTTAATTTACAGCGTTTATCTATCGTGAGTTATGCTTGTGTGTTTACTAATTTATGCTCATCTAGCCAAAAGAATGGTCAACTAATTGCCAAAGCAGTTCTGTTTTCCTCCTGGGCACATCATTGAACTACATTTCCCAGCATCTCCTGAAGTTGGATGCAGCCATTCGACCATTCTAGCCAAGGGACTATAGGTAGAAGAAGATAACAGCAAGATCTGGACTGTTAAATCCTCCCACACACAATCTTCCATTCTATTTTTCCATTGATCAGCTTCATAAAGAAGATTCCAGAGACTCGGAGTCTATAATCACAAAAGGTAAGGGCTCTCCGTTAATGCTAAGGGGCAGGTGTCCAGCATGGTTAAGGCATTTGTGGAAACATTTCCTGGGTTAAAAACCAACATTTCCCTGGGTTAAGACACTGAAGCTTCTCCTTATAGAACTATTCTTGGGGCTAGAGTGACAGATCGGTAGTGTAAGAGTTTGTTCTGCTTCTGTAGAGGACCTGGATTCAATTCCAGCACCAATATGGCAGCTGTAGTCCAGTTCCAGGGCATCTGGCAACTGTGAGTCTTCCAATAAATGAAAAAAAAAAAATTAGGTATTTAAGGGAAGGAATGGAGAAAGAAATGAAGTGCATGTTATCAAAGTAGAAGGGGAAATTCTGCAAATGAAAGACTCAAAGAGGAGACAGGAGCCTGGGAACAGAAGAGTGTAGGGCAGCGGGAAGCCAGAACGAGCTCCACACTAAAATGCCAATTAGGAGACCTGGAATTCTATAGCTACTTTTTTTTTTTTAATTGGCAGAAAATATTAAACTTTCATGCTCTGGAGGGTCAAGGGAGAGAGCCTGAGACGTAGCTCAATGATACAGAGCATTTCCTTCACGCAAGCGAAGACCGAAGCACTGTTCCAGCACCACAAAACATAAAATTAAATACGAAGTGGAACACCAACCAGAAAACGCCAGAACCTTGTTCAGAACCTTTGCACAGCTTCCTAAAACGTAAAATAAAATTTAAAATTCTTCATGGCTTCTGGCTTCCTGGCAGCATGTCTGACTTCATTGTCACCACCCCTCAGTGGCTTCTTTATTCCTTTGTTCCTCAGAAAGGGATAAATGCTCCCCGCCTTCTTCTCAGCATGTGTCACTGCCCTGCCTAGAAGACCCTGCCACCCCTCTGCCCAGGGCACCGCCATTGTTAGAAGTCTGTCTGGACCAACCTATCAAAAAGAGGACCTTGCTCCTGTCACTGTCCTCACTTTGGTCATCGGTTTATCTGTTTTACTTTTCTTCATTGCGCTCCACACCCTTTGCTATCAGCTATTTTTCCGTGTGTATATAAGCCCTACCTTACTTCATAATGGAAGTTTCATGAGTGCAGGAACTTGGTTCTCTCTCTCTCTCTCTCTCTCTCTCTCTCTCTCTCTCTCTCTCTCTCTCTTTCTCCTTCTCCCCCTCCCTCTTAGATAGATAGATAGATAGATAGATGTGTGTATACATTTATTTTTATATGAATAAACAAGTGAAATGAATTCTTAAATAACTGAACATGAAGCCCTACTTACAATTTTGAACATAATTTAGGAAATCCCAGAGTTCCTGTTACTTAATGACTAGGTAACCTTGGGAAAGTTGCTTCATCTGTGCCTCAATTTATTCATCTGCAAAATGGAAGACCTAGTGACTAACTCATTCAACGTGGTGTCTAAATCGATGAATCCATAAAGTACTTAGGCTAGAACCATTTCCTGGTACACTATATACGTGTTTGACAACTGCATGCTGACATTACTGTCATTCCAGAACTAGACTTTCCAGAGTTTAAGCCCACCAGATGAAGGAAAGAAGCACTTCCTGCCTTATACGGACAATTGTAAAAGTCAGAGCAGATCAGACAATACATAACCAGGGTTGCATAGAAACGTCACAGGCAGAAAGGGTCACAAACAGGCCAAGTTTAAAATGTCCTAGAGCATGCAACTGCTCACCCCCACACCTCTCTGGAGGCAGGTACATCACTCTTGCTCTGACCCAAGCTTGTCACACTAATGCAAGGCAAACAAATGTGACCAGAAAAGAGACTCGGCAAACGAAGGTGCCCGATTAGTTAAGACATGCTAAAGACTTCACTAAAAACGAAGCAAAACACTGGACTCTTTCAACAAAGTTACTTTCAAATCAGTTACTCATGTTTCTTTTTCCAGATGCACAGAAAATGCTTTCCTTTCTTATTGTTCATGGTACAGTTCTGGTGTTTTTGCTTCAAGTCATCAGGATTCTGTCCCATTCTCTCCAGAGCAAACTGACTTACCAAGCACTGTTCCTGCCTGAAGCTACTCCTTTCTCAGCACTTTGAAACGTGCCAAAGAAAGGAAAGGATACAAGGTGTCTCGCATAGATTAAATCTGCCCCCTCCCCACTCAGTTATCCAAACAGTCCCCAACTAGCTGCTTACAAAGACAGCCTTTAAGATTAGAAAGAGAATTAAAAACTAGGAAGGTTGGGGACTGGAGAGATGGCCCAGTGGTTAGGAGCGCTGGCTGCTCTGTAAGGCTCTAACTCCCAGCACCCACTTGGCAGCTCACAACCATCTGGAAAGTCAGTCCCAGGGAATCTGATGCCCTCCTCTGGCCTCTGGGGGCACTGTGTGCACATGGTGGGAGGGAAAAAAAGAAAAAGAAAAGAAAAGAAAAACAAAACAAAACAAAACATGAAAGCAAAACAAACAAACAAACAAATCCATGCAGGCAAGGTAGCCACAATTAATTAATTAATTAATAATGTAAAAAACTGATAAAATTAGCAAAGTTAACGATGGCTTTATCTTAATCTTCTAGGTGGAGCCACTGCATCTTCTGACTGTAATTTCAGATCAAAAAATGCAAAACCATAATAAATGGTAAAGAATTGCTTGAGGCATTCTATGTCATGAATGCCTTCACCTGGAATAACAAGTCTTCCTTATTTGCCTATTTATTCCCAGAGTAGAACTAGTCATTTTTACAAACTATTGTTTAAAAGTCTTTTTTTTTTTTAAGAAAACTTTTATTCGATTCTTTGTGGGTTTCACATCACACACCCAAATCCCTGACCCTTCATACTCACCCCCTGCCTTTACAACCTCCCCCGCCAAAAGAAAAAGATCTCATTGTGGAAGCTGTAGTGTATCGCAGCGTTTCCTACAATATACCCTTTTCGCTTCAGGTTTTCATTACAAACATCCTTTGCAAGTAGTCATTGGTCCAGTTTGAGGCTCTGGCTTTTGCCACATTATCAGTAGTGAAGCCTTACTGGGACTCCTCCCGGATAGCCCGTTGTTGGCCCTGTGTCATGGAGATCCTGTCGTTTTTTGATCTGTAGAACCAGCCCCTTCGCGGAATCCAGCAGTTCATCAGTGGGGTAGATGTTGGGAGTTGGTCAACTCAAAACCCTGACTCAGGGCCTGAGAAGTGTCTGAGCAGGTCAGCCCAGCAGCTCTCCCACACCCACACCACTGGAGGGAGCTTGCTGGTCCTGCCCAGGCTAGGTCATCCAGCGCTGCAGCCAGCAAGGGGCAGTGCCAGCTCTTCAGTTCTCATGCCCTCTTGGCTGGCTCACCTGCAACCCCCACAACCAGCGCCAGCTCTACTGTGCTGCCCAAGCAAGGTACAGGGCCACTGTCCCAAGTACTCCAGGCTGGCAAAGGGGCCAGCTATCCTGCTCTCATGGCCTCGAGGCCAGCTCACCCATGATGCCCAGGGAAGGGATTCTGCACAGACAATTAACATGGCCCCAGGTGTCAGCTTAGACCTGGCTTTCAGTGGTACCAAACCCCTGCTGCTGCAGGGCCACAGACCTAGACCTGGCCCGGGGTGACAGCATAGGCCAGGACCTCACCATGGCCTTAGGTGGCATCACTGGCTACTCACATCAGGCTGTTCCTCACTACTCTCGAGTCTCCAGCTCTGCCTCTCTTTATTGTGCCCACGTCCTTCTGCTTCTCCTTCTCTTCCATCTCATCACCATTTGCTTGCTCATCTTAGTGTTGCCGGGGGCCTCTGGGGGCCTGGGGTCATCTCAGGGGTTCTCTTGGGGTATTGTTTCCTGCTGTGTGGTACCAGGCAGGGGTCATCTCCGGTGTGGTCTCCCACCCAGGGCTTGCATAGCACCTAGAAAGGGTTGTAAAAACCTATTTTTAAAAACTGTTGTTTTATATTTATTTATCTTATGTTTTGAAAGCAATACTTCTTAAGGGAAAAAAATGCAACCAGGAAGCTATATTTCGTTTCATGACATTAATTGTCTCCAAGGTATTGATTTTAAACTTATTAACACTATAAGATTAATCTGAAAAGTCATTTTGAATGTTTAAAGAGTTTCTGAGTGAAAACCTTAAGTCCTTCCTGGGGTGAGAACTTTCTGTGGTTAAAAATAGAGATCTTTTGTGCTATTTTGAGAATCACCTTGGTTAAAGATGTTGAATGAGGTAAGAAAATCTATATACCTCAAACACTCCACAAACAAAGAAGGTCAAGTCAAGGTTACAGGAAGTGTTTCTCCATCTCATCAATCTGAAAATGTAAATATGCTTAAGTAATAAGAGAAACAACATTAAACACAAGTATCCAAGTCGCCCATTAGGATTAGATTCAATATGATGTCCTCAATGAACTTCTGTGCACACACAGACACTTCCAGAATATAATATAAATATGCTTCTTCCTTGTAAGAACATATTTTGTCTGTCTGTTTCTCCTTCTGCATTTGGAAATTCCACCACACTCTATCAAGAAGGTTTGGGATATTGGGACAATTTTTACTTCCTCTTATCCCATTGTATGCATTGGACTGATGGGTCCTTTTGACTTATAATAACCGTTCCTCGCCATGAGTTCCTACTGGTTCCTAGTGCAGAGGGATTGCCTGTCCTTCTGTGGTAACTAGCCTTATGTATGGGTCCCTAGGCTTATCTTTTCTCCATCCCACCATATATTACGTGCTGTCAAAACTGGCCTCTATGTAGCTGAGGATCACCTTCAATTTCTCATCCTCCTGCCTCCACCTCTCAAACTCTGGGATTATAGGCAACCACCTACAGGATAGACCCCCAGGGTCTGTGCACTAAGCAAGTCCACCACCTACTGCATCTCTGGTCTCGGATTAATATCCTCAGTGACCAGCTGGGCTCTGCCTGTCTCTTTGTTCACGTGCTTTAAGGATTACAAATAAAGCCTGGACTCCCCAAGCCTGGCATTGGAAACCCAGGATGTGACCACAATCTATATTCTCCATCTTCTTTTCCTCTAGCTTCGCAGTTCATTTTAACTTCAATTCCTCTCTAACTTCATGTTTTCCTGTCTCAGAAATGGCCTTGCTTCCTTCCTTGCCTTTGTAGATCTTATACTTCCTTTAAGGCTCAAGGTCTCTCTCAGCACCACATCCTCCCGAGTCTTCTGTTTATCCGGAAGGACCTGCTGCCTCCTGTGCGGACATCTGCAGGGTGGTCTCTGAATGCCTTTCCCTGTCTCTACACTCAGGCTCTGAGGAAATCCCGCGCTTGGTTACTTTAAACCCGCTAAAGGATTTCATAGTAATATTCTGGTCAACTAAAAAAAAAAAAAAAAAAATGAAGGCGGTAGAAGTGTATGCATCTAATCAATGTGAAGGGACACCACATTCATTTTTATGTGAGAGAAGATATCGAACACAGAAAAAAATACTGTACTTGATTTTTTTTTCACTAGACATTTCTAGTTGGAAAGAGAAAAGCAATTTGAAAACCAGGAAATATTTATCTCCAAGCACTCTATAAAATAGAGTCTTTTCTGAAAAATACCTCCTCAATTTTTTTTCTAAATGTACTCAGTTACAGAGTTTATGAGCTGGATTTTTAAAAATCTATATGTGTATGTATGTGGGTGGGTGTGTATCAGTGTACATAGACACATGTCAGTCTGGTACCCAAGGAGACCAGGAAGGAGCATTAGATCCTTTGGAACTGGAGCTACAGATGTTTCTGAGTCCCTTGATGTGGTTGCTAGGACCTGAACTCCCATCTCCTGAAAGAGCAATAAACTCTCTTAGCCACTGAACCATCTCCGCAGCCCCTTATCAGTGGTTTTTAATGGGCAAACATGCAAATTCTTTCATTTCTACTTCTGTACTCTTAATACAGGCCAGTGCTACTGAAATGGCTATAGGTAGTTCAAATATGAAATATCGTCATCTCACAACATCCCAAAAATGATCCTACCACCTGGTATGCCATTTCCTGAGAAAAATAAATAAATTCTGTATTTCACTATGGAACTCTGAGATCCTTTTTCATACATTCAAGTTCATTTTCTCATGTTCCTACCTGGTACATAAGAACATACAATATTGAATGAATGAGGTAACCAATCAGCCATCAAGAATGAGAGTGCTCATGGTACCAGTTAGAGAGTCCTATTTCTGGATGATAGACCTGTGCTAAGAAACAGAGTTGATAAAAAGATGGATGGAAAATTTATTAGTTGAGTTTAATGAATATAATCTTAGAACATAGATAAGATGTGCCTCTGGTCTCTGCTCTCCTCTTTGAGCAGACGGTAGGTTTTGCATATAATTAGCAAGAACTTATTTAGTCTTCCTCAATGCTAATTCCTTGAGGACAAAGACATCATAATGACCCACCTTGCCTGCCTTTGTCTCGTGTAATGCTTAGAAGATACTCAGATGTTTGCTGACTGACTGAGTGAGTGAGTCTGGGCCTTTGCCGTCTGGCAGGGTGATCATTGGCTACATGAACTAGAATGGGGTAAAAATGTAAACGCAATTCCTTTGTCACATCAGCCACGTTTCAGGTGGCCAGTGACTGCTGTAGTCTACAGAGCAGAGACATCTCCCATCGTTGCACAAGGCCCTACTGGACGGCACTGGTCTAGACGATTTCCTTCATTTTGCAGAACAGAATGAGCTCAAGGAAGTTCTCACTTGCTCAGATTAAACCATCAGAAGCAGTGCCAGGACTCCAGCTGGGACCCTAACCCCATCCTGTCGCTGCTAGGTCACCTCCCGCTGAGGATTTCAGAATTCTGACTGTAGTGTGAACTTGGAGTGTAGTGACACAGGAAATAGTGTCCTCGTCTAAGTACTGAAGCTATTTTAATTAACTGAATATTTTAATCAAAAAGATATGTAAAAAAGAAAAAAATAAAGTCCCTGAGAGTCCTGTAATGGTGATGATGAAGGAGGTACTGATTTTAAAGATGCTTTGAAGATATCTAGCTGAACAACGTATCATAAGACTGATTTGTGCCAATTTAGCTATAAAACCCATTCATAGAATAGGGGCTGGTGTAATGAGGGCCGTTTTGCTTCTGTTCAGTTTCATTTAAATCATTTCTTTATATCAATTTAACTTTTAAAAGAATCATCTGACTCTCAGTCAACAAGTCAGTACAATTTGCTGAGATTTGGAGTTCAGCAGTGAAGACTTCCCGCTGCTCTTGCAGAGGACCTGAGTTTGTTGTCCAGCACTCACATCTGGCAGCTCACAACTCCTACCCCAGGGGATCCGACACTCTCTTCTGGCAGCTGGGGGCATTCAACTACAGGAGCCTCGATACAGACCTGCATGCACACCCCGATCTAAGAATAAACAATAAATCCTTTCACAAAAGCCCTAGAGTTTAAAGTTGGCTTGGTTCAAATTCCCAAAAGGGTATCTCAGGTGTTTTAGAAAACAACCAAGCCGGGGCGTGGTGGTGCACGCCTTTAATCCCAGCACTCAGGAGGCAGAGGCAGTCGGATTTCTGAGTTCGAGGCCAGCCTGGTCTACAAAGTGAGTTCCAGGACAGCCAGGGCTACACAGAGAAACCCTGTCTCGAAAAAAAGAAAAAAGAAAAAAAGAAAAGAAAAGAAAACAACCTTTTCTGACGAAAGGTATTAGTTTATGGAATTGCTGTTGAGTGTTCCCAGGAAGGAGAACATCGGTTCATTTGGTGGGGCTGATATAATCACAGAGGTGCTAAGACAAACTCGTTCCCTACTCTGTACCCACTGAACAGAAGACTGTGACTGGACTGACTGCCACTGGACTTCTTCCACTTTTTCCACTCATGGTCACTTTCAGCTGAGACATTTTTATACAACTCAGAATATATGGGTACATAAAAATGAGCACACCAAGCAAGCATTGCTGATAATAAACCTTAAAGAAATGTATTTTCTTATTTTGAAAAGCTTTTATTAGCTTATAGGTTTCATTATGAAATCCTATTGTTCTAGTTTGTTGTTAGTTGCTCTGACAAAACACTGGCCCAAAACAACTTGGAGAAGAAAGGGTTCATTGAACTTACACATCCTAATCACGATCCGCCATTGAGGGAAGTCAGGGCTGGAACTCAAGCAGGGGCAGAGTCAGAAACCATAGAGGGACACTGCTTACTGGGTGACTTCCAGGAACAGGGTCAGCTCACTTAGACCTCCCAGGACCCATTGCTAAGGAGCGGCACTGCCCACAGAGGGCCGGGCCCTGTCACACAAGAACCATGCCACACAAACGTGTCATCCAGCCAATCAGATGGAGGTAATTTCTCACTGAGGTTATTGCCTCCAAGTGACTCTAGTTTGTGTCAAGTTGACAAAAACTAACCGACACACATGTGTATAATGTCATATGAACCCCCGTTACCTTCTTTCGCCCCCATTTCCACCGAAACCTTTGGGTTTTTTTTTTTTTTTTTTTTTTTCCTCTCAGGAAGTCCTCCTACTTCTGTGTCTTTTGCATGTGTGACCTACTGAGCTTTAATATGGCTGTTTGCATGAGTATAGGTGGGACTTTATTTACTAGCATATGGTCAACTTCTCAGTGGCTACACCATCAAAACAATTAGCACACTTTCCCAAGAATCATTACCTGCCAACAATCCACAGGGACTGTAGCATCTCATAAGGCCCTCCCCCATCCATGATAAAACGTGGATGGACCCAATCTTGTGCTGGTCGCAGCTGTAGTGAATTCAGGAGTACAACAGCCGTGTCATACCCAGCAGATTTACTGTTGTTGTTATTATTTATTTGTTTGTTTATCTATTTCTTTGTACATACACACACTTATACACACATGTCTACTTGTGCTGGAGGTCAGAGGACAACTCAGGGAAGTTAGCTCTCTTCTTTGACCACATGAATCCTCAGGATGGAATGTAGATCAGCAGGCTGGACTTGACAGCAAGCACCTTTACCCACTGAGCCATCTCAGTGGCCCCAGAAAACATTTTGAAAGTATCTGTTTTCATAGTTAAGTCACTCTTTCTATAAGAGCATAAAACTTTGTGTATGTGTATATATAATATATATTATATAAAATAACACAGTCCATAACACACAATAACCTCAAATCTAAACTGAGATGATTCTGGAAACATCTCTTGGTGTTGTGTAGCATATGACACGCAGAGTACATGTGTGTTGAGTTTAGAACCAAGGCTGTGGGGAGGGGAGAAACATGGGTGAGGTATAAGAAACACGCTGGCTGCCTTGCATGTCTTACTGGGGATCAACTTTTGGTTGCACATTCAGAACACTTACTGTTGCTAAATTATTCACAGCCCCCACATTAGTTACACAACCCTGTATGAGTCGCTGGCCACAGATGAAGAAGCTAAGGCCTAGGGCATTTTGGATGCTCATAAGGGTTCGGTTGAAAAACTTGGACCCACTCTAGTTAGATCCTGACAGGAAAGGAGTTGAATAAACACTGCTGTTTGTGACAGAAAATTGTATAATTAAATGTCTGCTTTTAAGACCTACAAAGACAGCTTGCCACCTTTGCATAGAAACTTGAATGTAGATTAAAACAAAAGAGATCAAGCTATAGTCATCAAATAGGCACCTCAGAAAGTAACTGTGTGTCTTCCTTCAAAGAAATTGTCCTTCTATCAGGCAGACTAGGACTCAAGACAGTGCAGGATCGTTTCTCAGTATCCGTGGATGCCTGTTCTGCTCTGCAGCCAAACAAAGACAGGGCGTTGGCTGTTACTGTTTTAAAACTTTATTAATTCTCGTGTGTGGACATGAGGGATGGCAGAGGAGAGCCCACGTCGTAGTGTGTATGTGGAAGTCAGAGGTCAACGTTGGGAGTCAGTTCTCTCATTCTGTTTGTACCTGGATTCCAGTGACCAAACACAAGGCACCAGGCTCTAGAGCCAAGCACGCCTTTCCCCATGAACCACCCTGTGGGCTCAAGAGATGCAGTTTTTGTTATAGAATTATTTAAGCTCCAAATAGCTCACCTTTCTCTCTCTCTCTCTCTCTCTCTCTCTCTCTCTCTCTCTCTCTCTCTCTC